>NW_027458473.1:300000-422550 GCF_050624435.1 Tenrec ecaudatus | reverse complement strand
GAGGAAAGAAAGAAAAAGAGAATAAAGAGAATGAAGGAAATAAATCCAACTGAGTTCACTAAGGTTGGCTGTGATGGTAAAGAGCAAGGAGAGAGAGAAGGAGGAAATAAAGTATAAAGTAGTAGCTGATCCCTGATTGCTTGGATGAGGGGCCAGAGGGGTTTAGACACTGCTCCAACATGGCAGGTCAGTGTGCCCTTTTAATGCCGGGACCCAGTGGTGCTGGGCAGAATTGCCCTAGTTGACGAGATCACCTTAGAGGCATGACGGAGGTTTCTTCAACGGTGCAGCGCACTGTAGGTGTTTGTCCCAGGTGCCTTGTGTGGTGTGCAGCACTCCCACACAGGGCAGGCTGGAGTGCCTCCTGCTATTTGGGTTGATTTGCCCTAAGCGGAGGGAAGTGACCTGGAAGCCTTTAGTGGCATATGAGAGGAGAGAGTGGGAGAGAAGAGGAAAAAGAGGGGAAAAGGGGAAAAAAGAGGGATAAAGAAGAAAGCGAGTAAATAAAAGCCCAACACCAACCTGAGCACGTTGAAACTGAGTGCGGTGGAAAAGTTAGAAGGGCTAGTGAATAAAGTGAGAATAAGTAGAGCAGTGGGTAAGGAGGTAATGATACTTGATCACCTGTCCTTGAGGCCAGAGGAATTCCAACTCTTCCTCAAGGTCACGGGGTCATGGACTTGTAAGGTCTCTCTCTCTGGCCTAAATTCCAACCCCAGTCCTTGGCTCCCCGCGAGAAAAATTTCATGCGGAAGCCAGGCTCGTGATCCAAGTGAATTTAATGAGAGTTAAAAGAAGCTTCAGGTTTTACAAGGCACCCATAGGATTCCTTTGACCATGGGGCCTGGCAGAGACTGCCTCAGGTCATGCAAGGATCTCTCTCCTCCCAGGAAGACGACCAGACCACCCCTCTCCCTTCTGGTTCCTGCCTTTTCAAGGGTTCCCGGGGAGGCTGGTGAAGGACCCCAGGTCAATCCCATTGGCTGAACTGCAATCATCTGGCCCAGGTGGGCTGCTCCAGGTGCAACATCCATTGGAGCCCACGGGCAGGAAAATCCAGCTTTCCTATGCTGGCTCTCCTGGGCATGCGTTAATGGACTTTCCCATCCCTGATGTAGGGTTCCACAGATGCTGTGTGAGATTACTTCAAAAGCAAGATCGCGCCCGTGGCCAGGGGTCACTTGGGTGCTGGAGTACCTGCCTTGTGCTGCATGTAGCACTGCAGCAGGGGCTGGGAGGGGGCACTGGGGGGCTCCCTCAGCCCCGTCTAGGGCTCCAAGACCGGCAGGGCCTCCCCAGCTATGTGTAGAATCACTGAGAGGGAAGCTTGTTGTCCTATCTAGACTGCTGATGCTTCCTAGATCAGAGGATTTTCTTTTTTATCCCTCTGGCCAGCTAGAATGAAATTGTCTCCCACAGTCTCTGGGCTACAGCTCAGTGCTGTTTAAGGCTGACACTGCTACAGCGGGTCTTTGTTATGGTAAAAGCTGCCAGGCCCTGTGGCTGAGTTCTGGCATTCCTTAGCTAGGTTGCTTCTTATGCTGATTTATGTTAAGGGACTCCCCTATGTGGTGCTTGGAGCTGAGCAACCAGACTTGGGTTTGAGTTTTAAACCAATCATTTATGTTTCACCCTTAAAAAAAATTCTACTTGTGATGTGCTCAGATTTGGTGGCTGTCAAGCTGACCCCCAGAGGGGGAGATGCAGCTTATCAGGGGGGTTGTTTACTAGTCGGCCAATTGGAACTAAATTTGCTCCCTGGACTCCCGACTTTCTGCCTTTTTCTCCCACACCATGATCTTCCTAAGGTAATAATATATTTTTTCTTCTACTCTAAATTATGGCTACCCACCACCAACCCCTGACCGTGAGCTCAAGGCATCCAACCGCATGGAGAGCTCAGTGTGGGGTTCCCCTCGTGTCTGAGATTCTGCCCCCTCTCAGGGCGTCCACCTGCAGGGATCCCTGCTCCAGGCAAGGGCATATCTGGCACCTGCCACTTCGTCAAAATTATAGTGCTTTAAAGCATTCTTGGTTTGCTTTGTGAGTGGAAATCCCACAAAAGAAGGGGTTCAGGAGAAACCCTGTTACCCTAGTTCTAATTTCAGAACTCCACCTCCCCGTTTCCTTCACCTAATTTCCTATTTTTCTGGTCTGGCAGCAGGAGCTCCAGATAGATGGGTCCTATCTGGTCGCCATTTTCTCTGAATCCCTCCATCTATTTTTTTTACACTCTTAAAAAGTACAAAACATTTACTCTACAAGCGCAAACAGATTTTCAAAAGCAGGGAAAAACCTGAACGTTCAGTACATGGTTCAATCGTCTTTTCATCTCTGTGCCCTAACTATGCTGAGCTCCATGGAACTGCATGGAGGGGAGCTATTCTGGCGTCATCGAGCCAAGTGAGTGTTTTGAATTACCTCAAGTGAATATTTGACTGGAAAGCATAGGGTGTAAAAAAACCCTGAAATCAGTTGGTGCACATCCATCACAAAGAACAGGGCCTTGTACTTAAACCTTTTTTCTGAAAATAAGCAGCCATCTAAGTGAGATATCAACTAAGGCCGCCCAGAACAAGCAGCACAGCCAGTGTGATGCCAGGGTGATAAATAATAGAATCTCAATCTGCAGGTATGAACAAGAATCAGAGCTTAAGTTCGGAACACCCAGTTTGCAAAAGGACTCAAATGCACATGCTGGGTGAATTCCCTCTGACCACAGTCCATGGACATGAACAGATACAGTTAAGTTCAAATGTAACACCTGATCATTTGATCTCTTCAGACTAATTTTAATTTGGTTCCAGTTTTTAGTATTTTTCACTTTCTGTTCGATTGAGGTTTTTCTCTCTTTTATCATTGTTAGTTTTTCTTTTCTACTTGTTTCTTGATTTTGTTTTGTATTTTTTTTTAATACATATGAAATCCAGGAGAGGTAAATCCAGAGAGACACTAACAGAATTAACAATCACCTAGGGACAGGCAGGGAAGATTTGGGGGAGTGAGGGGGGGGCTAACAAAAATGAATATAAAAGAAGGAAATGATGTAAACCTGATTGTGGTGAGGATTACACAAATCTTAATATGACTGAAGTATTGAATGATATATGTGAATTATATGAGAATTAAAATAAAACAAAAGCTGAGGTCAGAGATAGGGCAGCAATTTAGCCCTGAATCTCTTGGTGAAGATTGAATGTCATTTTGTGCCAAGAGCCCATTTTTCCACTCATGAAGTTTGGGGAACCGGCCATGCTCCTTCATCACTTTTCTTACCTCAATAAATGGGTACAGTTCACTCTTCTCCCTTTTCTTCTCTGTCACATACTTTGCAGCAGTCAGGGGAACAGAACTTACAGTCCTGAAAGGGATCCATGAGTGTTAGTCCAGGTAGACTAGAGAAACAAATCCACACTCAGATGTGTATAGGAAAGACCTTTATATACAAGAACAGTTGTATATTGAGAAAGCATTCCAGCCCAACCAAGATCAAGTCCATAAGTCCAATATTAGCCCATGTCTGATATCAATCTATAATGTTCTCTTCAGACTCATGAAACACCTTCAATGACCCCAAATGCAGGAAGATCACAGGTCAGTAGTTGCAAAGTCTTCTGCATCCAGTGGTGGTAGAAGCATCTCAGCTTTGGCAGGGTCTCCATGTGGCTCCTCCAGTTCCCAGGGCATGGGTTCTATCAGTGTGGTGCCATGTGTCTTGTTAGTAGGACATCTCTCAGGGAATGAGCAGAAAGATAGTCTCCTGCCTCCAAGGAGGAAATACCAGATTTCCCAGAACCCTGACGGGAAGGCCAGGCCCACAAAGAGGCCTCATTGGCCATAACCCAATAGAGAGACTAGAGTCTACCCCTTCACTCTTAATCCTCTCAAGTCCCAAATTGACACCAGATTGTATAACTACAACAGACCACCCCTTGTCCATTTGACATTTTCACAAAATTCTTTAGCCGTATATAATTTCAAAACAGTAATAGAATCATATCAGTATCTAACAGTATAATATGAAAATGCATACATTTCATTCCGTGCCACCCTCCTTTAAACATAATATTCTGTAAGTGATGAAACAAAAATATCCTATGCTTAACAATTGCAGGTTAGGTACACCCACATATTAATCCTATAATTCTATGAATATATTCCAGTATCTATGAAATCTTGTAAGCTAGCCACTTCACGCCTTTATCTGGCCCATTTTGGCTATCCAGTTTCTCTACTGCCTACTTCCATCAACCCAGTGCTCTGAGGAGACAATCATATTCTTCAATATAAAGAGTCTTCATGCCAGTTGGAACCTTGTGAAGTCCACATCCACAAGAAAGTCAAAGCAGGACAGTTCGTCTATACAGTCTGCAGCAGTATATACCAGTGCACAGGCTCAACATTCTTCTCTTCATCTGGTCGGGTTCGGGTCAAGTCAATGTGGGCTCCCTCTCTTGGCCTCACCTCAGTGTCCATTGGTCGCATTGCCTTTAGGCCTTGGCCCCATCACCAATTCTCCACAACTCTAGTCCCCTCAGAGTAGGTCATGGACTTCAAACGAGTCAACCTGCTCTCATCTTCTTCTCTACTGCCTGTAAACCAGGTCCACGAGTGTCAGTGGTCAGAATGAACCCGCTGCTCTATTGCTGCTATTCTGCCACTTTCACTCAACAAGCAGATCCAGGTGGTCACCTAGCAATCATTTCAGGCTTCTACAGGCTCCCTTGAATGTTCAGTACTAGAAAGGAGTTTCTTCAGGCTTTGAGATTTTTTTCCAGTTTCTGACAAAAACCACTATTCAAAATTCAAATATTACAAAAGTTCCCTTTTAATGCACATGAAGCTCTTCCTCACAGTGGGAGCAGTGCACAGAAACGGACCTTGATGCTGGGCTGCTCTGTGCGTGCTTTGGTCAGTTGGGAGCTGCTGATTCACAGATTCACTTCACGTGGATGAAGATGCTTGTTTGCTTCCCCGTGAGTTTATCGCGCTTCAACAGAGAAGAACCCTGTTCTTGGGTTTTGCCTCTGCCTTGCTCCTAGCACCGCTGGAATAGAAAGATTACAAATGATTTTTTTGTTGTTGTTTTAAAAAACAGAAAAGAAATGCCGTGTACCTGTTAGGTAAGTAGAGGCAGAACTGAGGGTGGTCGCTGTGCATGCCAAACCTCCTCCCCATCACAGACAGTTGAAAGCTGCTTCAGGCTGGAAAGATGCACACATTTAGGTCCTTGTGACAGGAAGCAGGTCAACCTGGGCGGGCCCCCATCTAGACCAGGTGGGCTTAATTCAGTCAATGGGGTCAAACAGTACCGTCAGCCATGCCTACCAACAGGGTATGGGTGGGGGCCTCCCACCAGCTGTCATGCAACCCAGCGCGCGTGGGCTGTCCAGTCCGCCCCCACCCCCCACGAGCATATTTGCCTCTTCTATCCTTTATAAAGTCACTTGGATCACAAACTAGGTTTCTGCGTCAATTGGTTCTTGTGTGAAGCCAAGGACAGAGGTACATTTCTCCCAGAGAGAGCCCTCACATAACCAAATCAGATTATAGCCTTCAGTGTTAGGGTTCCAACGAATTTTGGGGGAATATCTCAAGTGGTAGTGGTAAGGACACAACTCAATCCATATTATCTCTGTATTTTGCTCAGCCAGATGCTTGCCCTTTGAGCCTGAATTGTTGCAAGGCTTATTACCCCATCAAGTGTTCCCAGAGCAAGCCCTAAATGGGCAGTAGTCACACACAAGGAAGATTTGCAGGGGACACTGTTAAGAATGATTAATGCTTAAGTGTTCCTTGTCTCCCCAAATGTACCATCTGGCAGAAAATTTCTTAGATCTCTCTCCTGGGAGAGATATACCTCAGCTCTTGAATAACTCTCCTGGTCATAGACGTCAAATTCCAAGCTTTTCATCCAACATTCATAAAGCTAAATAAATGTTACATAAACCTAAGTTCTCTATCTTGGATAAGACAAAGTAAAACCATGACTTGAGAAGGTTTTCATTGAGGACAGAGACAACTTCAGATATTCTAAGCCTATGAAATTGGTCATGATTCAGGCAACTTGCCAAGGAAGCAGGTAATACCTAGGTGGGAGGTGGAATGAATAAGAACTTGCACTAAGATTCCATTCCATCAGGTGCAGCTGGTGACTTTGGAGGCCCAGAGCAGGCAGTGGGAGAGAGAAGACCAGAGCAGGGGAGGGATGTGATGAGCTGGAGGGTAGAGGGAGGGATTATGTGTTGTTCTGCTGTCACCTCCCACCCCACTGTGACCCTTTAGTGATGTGGGCCCAGGTTTGTGATGCAAGTGGTTTTGAAGGCAGAGGGGACTCAGAGTGCTCAGTTGCCTGAGTGCAACCGCTGTATCCAGAAGATGGAGGAGATTCTCTTTCTGCTGGAACAGAAAAGTGCTTCCTGGCTGACCTACCAATACCCCACCTGGTTCACTGTTTTGACCTTGGGCATCCTGTATGGAGTGGGTTGCTTCTTCCTGGTCCTCCCCTTCCTTCCAAATACTCCACCTGTGCGACCACCCAGGAAAAGGATAAAGGTAAGAAATTCTCAACCCAGCCATAGGAGAGATTGATTTTTCCTTGTTTTATAAATTTTTCCTTTCGTAATTAATTTCCTGATAGGGGAAATCTCAAGAAAGAAGAGACCATCAGCCCTGGCTTTGGAATGTTGATGAGGGCTGGTGCGTCCTTACTCACTGTTAGGACTTTGTTCACTGCATTGGTATCATTTTATCCTTGCCGGCTTATGTTGATTTTCATTATTTCTGTTGGCTTTCCCTGTTTGTGAAGCACAGGAGGCGTGGATGCATCATGATCATGGACACAAGGGTTGACAGAGTTGCAGGTGGAGAGATCTCATGGCAGAGGGAGGGATTGTGAGATCAGCAGTGTGGAGAACTTCCCCATCGGGAAGCTAGGGAGTGAAGGGGGATTGATTTCAAGACGAAAAAATGAAGGAGGCCAGAGGGGACAGAGAGCTTTAGACCTGACTGTGATTACACAACTCCTTTTGAAGGCAATTTAACCATGGAGGGGGGGGGTGTTGTTCTAAAATGGATATGGTAATCATTGATTGTACCATTGCCCTTGATCTGATTGAACGACTGAACTATTGACTCGTATGATATGTAAATCATTTGCCAGTAAGATGAGCATTCAAAAATATTTCTCTTTGAAGATCTCAGACCTCCCATCTCTAGTTGTTATAGAGGGCAATAGGTAAAAATCCCCAATATAGTGACGCAGTGGCTAAGGACTAGATGACTAGACATTTCAAAGGGCAGCTCTCATCACTGGGTCCTCAGTCTCTTTCCTTGAGCTCCAGTCTCTGGGCCAAGGCTCCTTTTCTGTCTGGGCTAATTGAGAAAGCATGGCTGACCCCGGGGAGGAAGTGGTCAAGGGCTGGCCCAGAGCTTCAGCCTCCATAATCAAAATCTTGCCCACCAGAACACTGAGTGCTGAGAGTGTGTGCTCTCCGTGAGCAGAGGAAGGCTGACGGAAGAAATGCACTCTAGGTCTCACACAGAAGCTGGTTTCTGGGCTTTAGTCATTCCATGGAGATTGTCATTCTTCTAATCACCAGTAAATGCCTGCAGTTTGTCACAAAGAACAGATGCAGGATTGGATTCCAGCCTGACTTCCTCTCTTGTGCCCCAGCCTCAGGTGGAGACAAGGAGAAGCAGCAGGTCAAGGGACAAAGGTGACGCTCTGAAAGGTAAGGTTCTGCCCATTCAACCAAGCTCTGTAAGCTCTCCTGTCCCCTCCTCTGCAGGATGCCAGTGGCAACAGCCCGTCTCTCTCAGGTAATAATCCTGAACAAAAGGATACTGTGGATGGAAACAGAACCCAGATATTTCCCAGATGTACAGGAGGGGCCTAGGATGGGATGAAGGCTGGCCAAGGTAGGACCCAGTAGGGGGCAGTGGGGGTGTCAGGAGCAGATTCTGGTGGATTTGGAGGTGGAACATTGAGGGGTAACTGCGATAAGCTGTGTAACTTTGCCAAGGTTCAGATTGCTCACTGAGACCCCACAGACAATATTGGAAACCGATGCTCCTTGAAATGCCAAAGCACCTCCTGCCCGTGGGAGTAAGCTATCATTTGACCTTGAGCTCTGGAGAGTCCAACGTCCTAAGTGCACAGCCCGTGTGACATTCCTTTCGGTCCTCTGGGAGGGCTGCACCATAACGGTTCTCTTGATTTCCAGTTTTCCGAAGCTTCCTGCAAGAACTATATGGCGCTCAGAACCTGCGTTTGCGTCTTAGGCAGAAGTAAGTAACCTTCCTGCTTCACCGCGGGGTGCATCTTCCAACCAGGGTGCCTGTGTGGCCTCGGGCTGCAGAGCAGCTGGGATGCGCTGGTTTGGGGGACACTTTCAGGGATGGGCAGAGAATGACAGGAGTCCCGGGCAGTGGGGTGGGGCAGGAAGAGCAGGCCATCAAGGCTTGGGGAGGGGCTGAGCTTGCACCGACCCTTGCTAGCCTGCTAGGTCTCTTGCCCCTTCAGTCCTGGCTGTAATCTGGTCCTTCTGTCTCCTGCAGCCACTTGGGAAACCCACTTGACACTGGCAGCTTTGGTCAACAGAAAGCTCAAGCCCTCTCTGGTAGCTGGCGAAATAGAGGTACGGCTGAAGTCCACGTCGGTACGCGCGCCCCACACGGTTCTGCGGCTCATCCATTCCGGACACCTAGGTCTCAGAACTCCACCCTTCCACGGGCCCAGATGTGCATCTCAACTTCTCATGTCTTACCCGCCTTGAGTCAATCACCAGACTGCGCACATTCCCATGAACCTGACAGTCTTTCACCCACACCACTGGCTCTTCCCTCACCCAGTGCCAAACCCCCGGATTCAAAGGCCTACCTGCAGCCTCCAAGCACTCTCTGGGACTCACCAGCCCCGCACCCCACAGGGACTCGTTCTCAGAATGACTTGTTGGCAAGGCCCAGGCAGAGCCCATCTCCACACAACCGCTGCTCCACACCTGCCATGGCAGCCATCACAAGTCAGGATCCCACAGGCCTCCCTACTGCCTCCCCACCCCAGTGTTGGGCAGCTGCCAAGAACTTACAGCTTCCCTCCTTGGAATACTTTGGGTCTCTGAAAGAGCACTCTACCTGGCACCCCCAAGAAGACACCTTTCGGGAAGGACCCACAAAGAGGCAGGGGGAAGTAGGGAGGCCCACCTTGCTCAACCCCAATGTCCACAAGCTGCTGGAAATAGAAATCACAAAGGCAGAGAAATGGAATATTTGGGAAGAAAAAGGAAAGGGTGTATCAGAATACCATCTGCAGGCCTTAAATATGTTGAAGGCACTCGATGGGGAGCAGATCACTGCACCTCCCCAGCCCTTCTGGAATGCCAGCATCAAAGCAGAGCAGATACCCAGCGCTCAGAAGCATTTTCCACAAAAATTCAGTGAGTTTTTCTGGGGTCTACCTTTTCTGCACAGCGAGTCTCTGGCAGCTGCTCTCAGGGTCTCTGGATCCACCCTAGAGTTTCCCACTGTCTTATTTAATGAAATTCCTAATGCCTTACCAGCTCAAATGCAAGCTAAAGAGTACCCACTCTTGTTGCAACGTCACTCCTTGCCCTACACTGAAGGCCGATTCCAACTTTTACTTCCAACTGCATGCCAAGCCCAGGCCCCACCGCCGGCTACAGTCCTGACTCCGCCCGGTCCACAGCCCCGTGGCCCACTCGCAGTACCTTTTCCTCCTCCTCACAAGAGTCGCTGTGATGAATCCTGTCTTACCGTCCACACTAAGTCCCAATCACGCATTCCAAATTCACTTCAACAGCTGGAAAGCCATTTTTTAAAGAAACAACAGGAAAGTGAGAGTTCTTTACCCTTTATGATACCACCACCCCAGGAAGCTTTTTGTCTTCGCAAACCCACTCATCCCCAGGACAATCAGAAGGTCCAGACCCCAAAGACAGAACCCAAGCTTCCTGACTGCTTGAAGCAATCGGAGCTCCACCGCCAAGAGAACTTCCCTCAATTGCAGGGGCCCCTCGGCAATGGGACTCTTGAGTCTCTGACACTAAAGCAGCCTCAGGAAAAATGGCCAGGGACTTGTCTGGATATGAAGCAGCCCGAAATGCTCCTGCTCAACACCTGGAGACAAGCAGGGGAAGAATGTAATGAAGACGGTGTCCCCAGGAAGATGCACACACCCTGGACCGTCGCTTGCGTGCTGCAGAGCCGGTGTCCAGCTGAGGAACAACTCGGTCAATGGACAAGGGAATTACTTGAGGAAAATATCCAAATGTAATCTATCTCTCTGTGGATCAGGAAACTACTGCCCAAAAGGAACTCCGGGAGCCGACTCAAAGGAGTTAAGTGATTTGAGGATACACAAGGGGATTAACGCAGGAACTTACACCCTAAGGGGTCCAAATAAAATCCTACTGGAAAACACCCTGAATGTCCACATGTGCAGGAAGGTGGAGCAGATTAGAAAGGATCAGATCCCTGGCATTGTTTGCCGTTCATGTCTTGCGACCACGCACGCTTTGTCTATTTCCCTGACCCACCCACATGTTGTCAATGTGGCCTCCTGGGGAGAGCTGGAAGATCTGAACACAACGCAGAGCCTTTCCTTTCTCAGCCCGGGCACTCAACAGGTGCTGGACTCGCATATCGTAAGGCTCCAAATGAGGCAGAGGTGGTGCATGCCCCTCAAAGTCCTTGAGCCCACAAACCTCTGTAGGACAAGAAAAGACAACGCAATGTCCTTTCCAAAGTCCACCTGCTTAGCCACCCCTAAGTATTGAACTAACCTAGTAACTGAGGCTGCCAAGGTCCTGGGAGAACCCTGTCAGGCAGACTGGGGAGAGAGAGTGACCACAAAGAAATCAAGCCCTACCCTGGAGAGTCCTTTTGCTGATTGCTCCCCTACAGAGGAGCCTGTTCAGGGAACCCCAGCCTACCCCCCACTTGATAATGACAGTGGATGCTCATTGGCCCTCAGGCAGCCGTTTCCAGCCTTCATGCCCAGTATCCTTGGCAGAACCTTCCAGAATGAAAGTGTCCAGAGAGAGAGAGCCTAGAGCAAACCTCAAATCCAGTACTGACCAGCAAGGGGTCAAGGAAAGAGGGTACTAGTTGTGCCCCAGGAGGCCCCAGATTGGAAGTGAACTCTGAATGTCCATCTTCAAGAGCCAAAGAGACAGGGTTGGTGGTGGTCAAGAAGTCCTCTTCAATAGAGCTAGACGATAGAGACACTTTCAAAACCAGTGTGCTGGCAAAATCTCAAACCAATGATGTGGACCCGGGGGTACTTCGAGGCTCTAGGATGTAGTAAAAGTTTCCTGCTACCTGGAAAGTGTGCTCCAGTTCCTGAAAAGCCAAGCCTTACAGCACGAGTGTGCAGTGAGATTAAGCTCCAGGTGGAGGTAGAGGCAGAGGATGGTTCTCCATGCTGTCCTGTTGACGGGCTCCTTCAGGACTGCACCACTGATGTGCTCACTGCCACCAATGTTTTGCCTTCTCAGGTGGTCCATTGCCGCCCCCAGCATTTGTTCACTGGGGATAAGCCAATATGTCAAGGGCCAAGTGGCTTCGTGGTGGCTAGAGCAAGTTACATGGGGCAGCAGAAGCTCAAAAGCCCCAACCTTCAGGACCCCTCGACAAGGAGAAGGAAGGATGCTGTTCCCACTGACAAGAGGGAGACTAATAAATGGCCCAATCCAGAAGAGCATGGAAAAGGATTAGCGGGAAGAGGCATCTCCCAAGTCTGTGGGTTAAGCCAGCCTGTGCAAGACAAGGCATTGGCTGAGTGCCTTGAGATCAAGTCCTCACAGCTCCCACCAGAGAAGGGACAGCTTCCTGCTGAGGGCCACAGCAAAAAATGGAGGAAGCACTTTGTCCAGTGGATTTGCTCCAGCAAAAAATCTACAGGACACGGTGATCCTTTGCAAAAAGGAAAGCCCGTATTACCCTGTGGTCACAGCCTTGGGCCCCTTCAAAGACAACCAGTGTCTCCTAACAAGGTCACGGAGGCTCAGGTGCTCACGACAGATGTTGGCCAAGTCCTAGAGGGGACACCAGGCTGTCATCAGGAGTATCTTGCGTCAACGTTATGTCCACGAAAAGAACCGCAGGCCTCAGTTAATGGATGTTCCTCCAGCTGCAGGGCTCCTTTCTTTGTAGAACACAGGAGAGTGGCAAGTGTGAGACCCTGCCTCCACCAGGCGATACCTGACTGCCAGAGCCTTCCCACCACGAGCACCTGTATCAGAGATGTATTCACAAATTTCTGTCCGTTCAGGGGATTCAATATCAGAAGCCACACTCAGGCATTGCCCCCCAGGGTGTTTGTGTGCCCAGTCAGCTTGCAGCAGCAGAGGCGGAGGAGGTGGGCTTACTCCAGTTACCCTTACCACTGCCCACGTCACTGTCTTCGAGAATATGTCTTATCTGGCAAATTAGAAGACGCTTCTTCTGCTCTGATTAGTAGGAAAGTATCCATGCCAGCCACTTTAGCCTGTTCTGCACAGGCTAATGGCTTCTCTCAGCCATGATATTCATTGTTCCATAATAGAGATTTTCCCCCTCCTACATTAAAGTGTGACTTCTGTGCTGCATGGCGGGATCTAGAGGGGGTGTCATGTGTGTTAGTCTGTGTAGACTAGAGAAACAAAATTCATACACTCATATTTTGTGAGTTTTATATAAAGGTTAAGTGAACATTGAAAAGCATCCCAACCCAGTTCAATCTAAGACCACCAGTCCAATAGTATCCCATGTGTCTGACACCAATCTACAAAGTCCTCCTCACAATCCAAAAACACACGGGGAGACAATGACTGCAGGAGGAAATTGTAGTCCGTGCGCTGGCAGGTTCTCCATGAGGCTGCTGCAGAAACCAGGGCTGCAACAGGGTAGGTCCATGTGGCTTCTCCTCAGGGATCTCCCAGGAAATGAGTCTTTCCAGCTGCTTTAGGGACCTAACAAATGCATATCCACCCTGGTGGCACTATCAGAGAGCAAGAGACCAGAAAGGCTAGGCTCACAGAGCCATTGATCTCCCTGCCCTTCAATTAACCCCACATGAGTTCATTGACGAGGTTGGCATAATATACCTTTAACTATGTTAGATACTGCGTCTCCTTCTCTGAGTGCTAGCTCTGACTTCTCAAAGGGCAGGGCTCTGGAGGAGGTTTTCAGCAGTGTTTCCCACCCACTTCCATCCCAAGTTCTTCATTTTGCACCTCTTATGATTTATGGTAACACCCCTACTGTGAAAACCTCAGAAGGTCCCAACACAGTGAAGAATGTTCCCTGGTGCCATTACTTTGTCTTCAACGTTATGTGGCTGCAGTTGATAGGTTTTGAGAGGCGCAATCCAGCCAAGAAATTCCATCGAGGGTCCAGAAGAGGTTTAGACCAAAGTAGCGTCTCATGGTACCAAGCAGGCATGAGACATGTGGCGGCCTGTCTAAGTCCCACATGTGCATTTGATGAAGGCTGCCAAGTTTGGCATGGAGGTTCCGCCTCAATACACCTGTCACAAAATGTGAAATGACATCTTTTGCTACCTTTGCCTCTCTCCCAGCCTAGGGTAACCTCCAGGATGGAAGTCCCAGGTCTGACACATGTGGGTGGGAACTGCTAGGGAGGCTGCCAGCGGGGGACTCTGCTCACCCACTGCACCAAGGGAAAATCCGGTTCACAGCTCACATGCCTTCCTCTGTATATAAACCCGGAGAAGGAGCAACAGCTTAGGCTGAGTGGTACAGGATGAGCGTCTGTGTAATAACCACTAATGGTTAGGCACCATGGACACAGGGTAGGGAAGGATACAGTGAAGAAGAATATGAAGCGTTGGACGTAGCAAAGGGGGCCAAAGAGCATGAGGATCCCCAGAAATGACGCAAGACACAAGCGGAGCTAACACAGGCTTACAAAGGGGAATCGGCCAGGTGCTTCACCCCAGCTTTAGCTAGCTGCCCCCACAGCAGAACTTTATCTCCTACAGAGAGCACTGGGTTGGATAGCAAAGGCACAGCTTTCAAGCAGGGAAGGTTACTTTCTCAATACTATCTTTAGTGGGGCGACAAACTGTTATTTTACTTGATTTCCATCTCCTGACTGGGGGAAGGATGAGTTGATAGCCAGGGTGGGGTAGAGTGGGGATGAGTCAATAACAGGGTGCCAGGACTCAGGAAACATGACCCCAGGCTTTTGGGCTTCACACATGCATACACACACGCGTCCGCGCTCTAGGAATGTTCTCACGAAACATGACCCCAGGCTGGTGGTCTTCACATGCACACACACGCGTGCGCACACACACACATACATGCTCTAGGAATGTTCTCAGCAAACATGACCCCAGGCTGGTGGTCTTCACACACACACACACACACACACACACACACACACACACACGCACACACACACACACGCTCTAGGAATGTTCTCAGGAAACATGATCCCAGGCTGGTGGTTTTCACACACACACTCACGCGCACACTCTAGGAATGTTCTCAGGAAACATGACCCCAGGCTGGTGATCTTCACACACACGCACACACACACACACACACACACACACACACATGCGTGCACGTGCTCTAGGAATGTTCTCCGGAGAGAGTGGCTTCTAAGGACTGAGTGCTGCAAAGAAAGTCACAACTGGGAGCAGCCTTCCCTTCCCCTAGAGACTCCTGGGAAATCAGGATGTGCACGGAGATTAGACATCACCTGTCTTGATAAGGGAAACCAGTTCAATAGTGGTCAGTGTTTCCTCTGTGCTTCTAACACAGGGTTTTATTTCCTGGGCACCAGATTATAGAAGAAGGCAGGAGGGCCCCCCAAAATATGATTAGTTGATCCGCTAGAGTAAATTCTCATGTGCTTAAAAGAACACCCCTGGTGGGCCAGGGTTTACTGTTTACTGAACTAAACAGTAAAGGATGGCGAGGAAGACATCCACTGAGCCTTGACCTCCATGCCTCAGTCAGGACACCAAGTGTGTGTGTGGGGTGGGTGGGGACTGACACCAGTGGTGGAGGAGGGAAGTGGACATAGGCCCCAGAGACTGCTGGTACAGCAGCATGATGTTGTTTCTGGAGTCCTGATTGTGCCAAGGCAGCCTCTGGAGTGACTGTGGCAGTAAAAAATCAGATTCTGGATCTGCAGAGCCTGGATCTGGGGCCTCTTGGGTAGCAGGTAGCTTGGGTGTGTTCCTAGAGAGAGTGAAGAGCTGGACACCGGACTACCCGCTGCTGAACCCTACCGTTCGTGCTAGGTAAGTGCACGGAGATGGAGAGAAGACCCTGAAAGAACAGCAAGGGGTGCATGGACCAAGCCCCTTCCCTTTCCCCTGCCACCAGGTCCTCTTATATGGTGCTGTGAGGTCAAACAAAGGGAAGCCCACTCAGACCTGCAGAGACCTCAGCGAAACAACTGCCCCCCACCCCCCACAATTCAGCAGACATCTCACAAGGACACTCACACATACCCGAGAGAGAAACCTCACACACATACTTCCTTGGAGACTTCCAGAGAGACTCAGAGGCCTCGCACAGAGACTTCATATGAAGTTCTCAGCATCCTTTATGGAGACTTCTCAGAGACCCCACAGGGACCTCACACAAAGCCCTCCCACATAGCTCACTGCCAGCACGGGAGAATTAGCAGCCGCTGTCCACCCCTGAGCTCCTGGAAACTTTCACACATTGTCTGCAGTGCCCCCCATGCTTGTGCATCTTTGTCCTCATAGCCTTGCTTGGGAACAACAGAATCACAAACTGCACGTAGTTGTGTGCAAATTTTTTCCACTGAAACGTTTTCACTAGCCTGAACTCTGAAGTGTAGTTTACAATTGAAATACAAGTAAAACTGCCAACACCAAATGAGAGTGTGATTCTAGATGGTGTGCAGTCAAATGTCGTACGCCACACTTTTACTTTTGCTTCGGACAAATTCTCTAATTGGTGGGGAAGTGACTGACTACTTTGGAAGCAACAGAACAGTCCATCAAATGGGCTTCAGGACTCAAATATATAAATAGACATCTGATCTGAACTCAAACTCATTCCCCAAGGGGCTCATGAAACTAATTTTTTTGGAAGAGTGAAGGAACCCACATGAAAATAACAAAATGTACATCACATTGTGTCTGTCTGGCTTAATTTCTCAATGAAACAGCTGTCATATCTGAAGATATTCAGGGCAACATTCCTTTTATAGCTCTGTCGACATAATTAATATGATTTTTCTGTGAAATGTAATATTTCTAAGTTATGCAAAGTCCTAATGTTTATCTACCACAACAAACTGATAATATTTCGAAGGATGAAGAAATAGATCAAGAAATAATAATTACCAGGGCGTGGTGCCCCAACAGACTGGACTGGAAAACGCTCCTAAGGGCCAGCAAACGATCCCTGAACTAACTACAAGCTTTTCTCTTGTGAACTGTTTTATTCTGTTCTTTGTCAGTGGTTTGTTTTTGTTGTTTTGTTGTCTGGTTGTATACTGTTGCTTTGTTTTCCTCTGTCTAGTTTTCGTGCATGTTAGTGACTCCACAGGTCTGTCTGAATAGGACAGGCTGGATGAACTATCTGGAGGAAAAACAACGGGACCGACAGTTTTGGGGGGACTTGGGGTGGGGGGGTAAAGGGGGGGTAAGGAAGTGGTGTTAACAAACCCAGGGACAAGGGAAAAACATGGGACCCCAAATGGTAGAGAAGGGGGAGTGGCAGGCCTTGTGGGAAATGATCAAGGGTAAGGTTGCTTAGAGAAGAGGTATACTCTAGCCCAGGTGGCGATGAAGCATGGTAGTAGGGCAGGAGGAAAGTCAAGGGAGATGGAGGAAAGAGCTAGGAGTCAAAGGGCATTCATAGAGGTCTAGACAAAGACATGTACATGCAAATATATATAGGAGGATGGGGAAATAGATCTATGTGTCTATATTTATAGGTCAAGTATTAAGGTGGCGGAAGGACCTTGGGCCTCTACTCAAACACTCCCTCAATGCATGAATACCTTCTTTTATTAAATTGGAACTCTATGATGCTCACTCTCCCGACACAACGGCTGGAGCCAAAGTGAGTGAACAAGTAAATGTGGTGAAGAAAGCTGATGGTGCCCGGCTATCAAAAGAGATAGTGACTGGGGTCTTAAAGGCTTGAAGATAAACAAGCAGCCATCTAGCTCAGAAGCAACAAAGTCCACATGGAAGAACACACCAGCCTGAGTGAGCGAGTGGTCCCAAAGGGATCAGTTACCAGGCATCAAAGAACAAAAAATCATATCATTGACTGCACACCTCCATGATAGGATCGCTGAAGACAAATGGGTGCATAAGCAAATGTGGTGAAGAAAGCTGATGGTGCCCGGCTATCAAAAGAGATAGTGTCTGGGGTCTTAAAGGCTTGAAGGTGAACAAGCGGCCATCTAGCTCAGAAGCAAATAAGCCCACATGGAAGAAGCACACCGGCCAGTGCGATCACGAGGTGCCCAAGGGACCAGGTATAAGGCATCATGCAAAAAAAAAGATATAAGTGTGTGTATGTATGTGTATATATGTGTATATGTATATATGTATGTATATATATGTATATATATATCATATTAAATGAAGGGGGAAGTGCAGAGTGGAGACCCAAGGCCCAAGTGTCGACCAACGGAGATCCCCTCATAGAGGGGTTTAGGAGAGGAGATGGGTTAATTAGGGTGTGAGGTAGTATCGATGAAGAACACAGCTTTCCCCCGGATCCTGGATGCTTCCTCCCCCCAACTACCATGATCCGAATTCTACCTTGCAGGGCTGGATAGGACAGAGGCTGTACACTGGTGCATATGAGGGTTGGAGGTACAGGGAATCCAGGGTGGATGATACCTTCAGGACCAAGGTGTGAGGGACGATGCTGGGAGAGTGGAGGGCGAGTGGGTTGGAAAGGGGGAACTGATTACAAGGATCCACATGTGACCTCTTCCCTGGGAGAGGGACAGCAGAGAAGGGGGAAGGAAGACTCCGGATAGGGCAAGATATGACAAAACAACGATGTATAAATTACCAAGGGCATATGAGGGAGGGGGGAAGGGGGAGGGAGGAGGGGAAAAAAAAGAGGACCTGATGCAAGGGGCTTAAGTGGAGAGCAAATGCCTTGAGAATGATTGGGGCAGGGAATGTATGGATGTGCTTTATACAGTTGATGTATGTATATGTGTGGATTGTGGTAAGAGTTGTATGAGTCCCTAATAAAATGTAAAAGAAGAAAAGAGAAAAAAATGATTAGGGCAAAGACTGTACAGATGTGCTTTATACAATTGATGTATGTATATATATGAACTGTGAAAAGAATTGTATGAGCCCCAATAAATTGTTAAAATTTAAAAAAAAAAAAAAGAAATAATAATTAATGAAATACACATTTTCAGGTAGTACCATTTACAATAGCCAAGCGTAAATGAAAATATCTATATCTATACTTGAATAAAAAAACAACAGATTTATATGAGGAAAACTACAGAAATTACAAGAAATCAAGTGTGACCTCAGCAAATGGGATAATATCCCATGCTCCTTGACCAGACGACTCAATGTAGTACAGTTATCAGTTCTACTCAAGGCACTAGACAAGTTTAATTCACTCCTGATAAAATTACCCTCATCTTTCTTCAAAGAATTGCAAAACCACTGATTACTAACTTCATATGGTAAGGGCATAGGTCAGGGGTTGAACCTACAAACTTCTCCTTGGTAGAAAGATAAAACTGTTCTCATAAAAGACTTGTAGGCTGGCTTTGAGTTGGAATTTTGGGGTCATTTAGGATTTTTTTGTGGCATGTGATTTTTAGGGCTTTAAGGTCATTTGGGGTCATTTAATTTTTTTGCGCATTAGGGTGGTTTGGGCTTTAAGGGTGTTTTATAAGGTTTAAGGGAGTTTTTAAGGGATTTAGGGGTGATTTTTTGGAGTGTATAGGTATTTTTTAGCAGGTAGGGGTGTTTTTAGTGATCTTACAGGGTTTCTTAGAGATTTTAGGGTATTTTAAAATATTTTATGTGTTTTTCCCCAGCATTTTATGTTTTGTTGGGGCTTTCATGTTGTCTTCAGGGCATTTATGTGGTTTTGGAAGTTCATGGTTTGGGAATCTTCTAGGGATATGATTTGGAAGTTCCACATGTTTTGGGAGGCATTTAGTGTGTTATTTGTGGCTTCAGAGTGTTATTTGAATTTTAGGGAATATTATGGCTTTTCAGACATTTTAAGGCTTTTAGGGTGATTTTAGTGTTTAAGGGTGTTTATTAGGCTTATATGTGTTTTTATGGCTTTTAGTGTTTTGTTAAAATTTTAGGGTGCTTCTTAAGGCATTAGAGTGTTTGGGGGGATTAGGTTTTGGTTTTCAGGGCTTTAGGGTTTTGTTGGATTATTTTTTGCTTTCATGGTGAATTCATGTCTATTAGGCTGTTGGACTTTTACAGGGTTTTATAGTGCTTTGGGTTGCTTTGTAGGGATGTTCTTGGGGTTTTAAAAGACTTTTAGCGTGTTTTTAGGGCTTCACGTGTTCTTTATTTTGCGTTTTAAGGCATTTGCATAATATTAGGGCATTTATTATGTTTTCTGGACGTAAGGAGTTTTTTTTAAGACTTATGGCGCATTAGGATGTTTTAGAAAGCCTTTTACCATGTATTTAATGGTCTTAAGATGTTTTAGAGGGTCTTTAGGGGTGGTCTTAGCATTTTAGAAATATTTTAGACGTTTTAGGGTTTTTAAGGCATTTATAGTGTTTTTACGACTTTTAAGGTGTTTTTAGAACACGCCTGACAGGTACACACTATTTCAATCAGGCTCTGGTTAGTGCCTCTCAATCAATTGGTGACATGGGAGTCTGGATAATGGATTACCTTTACTCTGCAGATGAGAAAACTCACTCAAAAAGACACAGGTGTTGACCCACAGGCACACAACTGGTTAACAACAAAGACATATTCACAACCAGTGTTGGGAGCCAGAGCCCTAAGCCCCACATACCTGTCCCCAGCCAAACAGTCAATCTATCCTGAACCATCAAATGATCTGAGCAGATCCTCCCACCCAACTCACCTTCCCATGCCAAATATTTTATTTCAGAAGGTGGCAGTGAATCTGCAGCTCTGAGAGAGGGACATATCTGATCGGAGCACATGGAGCAGATGAAGGGGGAGGAGGGGAATGTGGAGCACATCCTGGCACACCAGGACTTGAGGATGATGTTCCCACTCAGAGAATCCAGTCCACATAGAAGACCACATGGCCAGCCCCACGATGAGACAAGACACCCCTCAAAGACCCATAGCCTTAGAGGGGACAACACTGAAGACACAGTGTGGGAAATGCGCCCGAACTAATCCTGCCACACCGAGGCATAACACTAAGGGGGTACAGCAGAAGAGCAAGAAAACGAAGCATCAAGGTCCCCAGGGAATGCCAAAGGATGACTTTGAGGCCAGTACTTGGTACACCAACAGACTGGACTGGAAAACACTCTTAAAGGCCAACAAACCGACCTTGAACTAACGATGAGCCACTTCTTTCTTGTTGAGTTGTTTTCATTCATTGTCATTGGATTTTGGTTGTTTTGTTGCTTTTAGTGCTTGGTTTTGCTCTGTCTTGTTTTGTGTATGTTATTACATCTACAGGTCTGTCTAAATAAGATAGGCTGGACGAACAATCTGGAGGAGAGAAAACAGGACCAACACTTCTGGGGAGACATGGGAGAGAGGGAGGTGTGGGGAAAGGTAGTGGTGTTAAGAAACCCAGAGAAAAGGGAAGAACAGGTGATGCAAATCGGTGGTGAGGGGGATGTAGGAGGCCTGGTAGGGAGTGATCAAGGGAAATGGAACCAATGGAACCAAGAGGAATTACTGAATTACTGAAGCACAAATGAAAAGTGAGCATGGCAGTGGGCCCAAGAGGCAAATCAAAGGGAATAGAAAAGCAAGCTAGGAAGCAAGGGTCAATTATAGAGGTTTAAAAAAAGGCATGTACATATTTAAATATATGAGCATGGGGAAATAGATCTATGTCCCTATATTTATAGGTTTTGTATTAAGGTAGCAGATGGACATTGGGCCACTGCTCAAGGACTCCCTCGTTGCAAAAATACTGTTCTATTAAATTGGCATTCTATGATGCTCACCTTCCCTACACGATCACTGAACACAAAGCAGGTACATAAGCAAATGTGGTGAAGAAAGCTAATGGTGCCCAGCTATCAAATATATAGCATGTGAGGTCTTAAAGGCTTTAAGGAAAACAAGCGCCCATCTAGCTCAGAAGAAACAAAGCCCACATGGAAGAAGCACACCAGCTTGTGTGATCATGAGGTTTTGAAAAGATTTGGTAGCAGGCATCATCAGAACAAAAAAAATCTTATCATTGCGAATGAGCGGGGAGTGCTGGGTACAGACACAAAGCCCATTTACAGTCCTCTGGACATCCCTAACAGAAGGGTGTCAGGGAGGAGATAAACCAAGACAGGTACCAGATAATAACGATGAAACACAGCTTTCCCCTAGTTCCTACATGTTTCCTATCTCCCACTATCATGATCCCAATTCTAATTTACAAATCAGGCTAGACTAGAGAATGTACACTTGGACAGATAGGAACAGGAAACATGGGGAATCCAGGGTGGATGAGCCCTTGAGGACCAGTGTTATGAGTGCAGACTCGGGAAGGGTGGAGGGAGGGTAGGTTGGAAAACGGAAACCGTATACAGGGATCTACATTTAACCTCAACAGAAAAGTGGGTGAAGGAACATCAGACAGTGCAAGATATGAGAAAATAATTAGTAAATTATCAAGGGTAGCTCGAATGGAGGGGGAAAAATGAGGAGCTGAGGCCAGGGGCTTGGGTGGGGTGGAGAGTGGATATTTTGAGAATAATGAGGGCAATGAATGTACAAATGTGCTTTACACAACCGATGTATATATGCATTGTGGTTAGTGTTGCATGAACAATTTAAAAAAAGGTCTGGACAGAGGGCACATGCAAGGATGATCTCAGGCTGGATTAGATCAGCAAAATCACCTCCTGGAGTTGCCTCACCCTGTGTCTATTCCTGAGTCAGGCATGAAGCTTAGGGCCCATAGTCCCAGGAGCTGGACAGGGAGGGAGGCGGGGTTCTGAGGTCATTCCATAGGGGCAATGGCCCTCCTGTCCTGCCGGGCCCACCCTCCTTTGTAATCCTGCTGGCTGGAGCACGGCTTTCATGGAGTCCACACCATGGGAGCTCTACTACTCATGGGGGATTGGCAGGAAGCCTCTGCTTATGCGCACACACCACCACCTAGCTGGAGGATCTCTGTGAACAAAGCCTGAGGCAGACAACAAGCCCACTAATTGATGCTGTAAGAGATACAATCAGCATCCAGAAACCTGCAACTGGGAGTAAGAGGCAGCATACTTGGCCCCAGCCACTCCCACTGCCATCTTCAAGGAGTGACATTCTAAAGCAGAGGGTTTTCAAAAGGCACTGCCAGGACTGTGGAATGAGCAGCTCATTTGTGGACATGGATACTGTGTGATCCAGAAGTATTACCTCTTCCTTTCCATTCAGGTGAGACAAAAAAAAAGTTCCAAATAGAAAGCCATGCATCTAAACAGTATCCAATAGCCACTCATGTGCAGTGCTGCTGCCTCCAAAGAGCTTTCCTGGGTTTTTCTCTCTGTGGACAGATATACCTTGGTCCTTGGCTCTGCATGAGAAAGAATTCACGCCAAAGCCAGGTTTGTGATCCAATTGTGTTTTAGGAGAGATAGGGAGGCATGGTAGGCAACCCTGGTGGACCCCAGTGGCTGAATTGAATTTACTTGGCCTAGGTGGGTCAATGTGGGTGCAGCACCCACCCAGGTGTACCTGGCCTTCCTGACTGGAAACCTGGACCTCTGAGCACGCTCGGTGTGCCACTCTTTCCTGGGTGGCTAGCTTGGCCCTCTGAGCATGTATCATGGACAACCTAGTCCCTATGCTAGCTACCTAAAATTTACACCCTGAAGAGATATGGACCCAAATCTTTGGGGTACAAGGCGACGACATCTTTAGGTCCTTCCTGCTGGCAAAAGGGTGAAGTGGGGCTTTGGGTCCATACCCTTTCTACTCTGCTGGGAGGGGTTGTCCATTCAGGTCTAGGATGGATAAGGTTGAGGTGGTCCAGGAGATGGTGGTCCTAGAGGTGGCACACTTGGTTCAGAGGGCTTGGTAACTTGAGAACTTCTGGAAAAACAAACAAACGGACAAGAGGGTGAACAGTTTAACTGAGACAAGGCTAGGCTTGTGAGGTGGCAGTGCCCTTGAAATTAGGTGAGTGTCACAGGAAACAAAAAAAATCTTAGGACTATCAGGCATGTGTGTTTGTTCGTTCTAAGTATAGGCACGGGAGTAAAAGCATCCACAATTTCCCCTATGAGGGTACAGGGTTTGGGAACTACTGGGTGCACTGAGATCACTGTTTCATTTATGATCCTAATGTTTGGACCCACTGCTAAGAACCATGCTTCTATTTAATCCTATTATCCCTCAATTATTAACTTTGGTCAAACAAATTTTGTTTTCATTAATTACTTTCATAGTTATCTATCTATCTATCTATACACACACATTTAATTGAATGGAATGAAAAGGTCATGCGTTATAGCGTTAAATTGTAATATTGGAATACTACAGCGGGAGTCAACAGGGATCAAAAGAAAGTAAGTGTCTGAGTCATTTTTAATTTTCTTGGCTTCAAATTGAATAAAAGACTTGTAAATTACCCAGAGACCAAATTCCCATGGTGCCTCCTACAACGGGTAGAATGTTCAGGGATGTTTCAGGGCTGGGAGATTAGTAACCCCTAAGTCCAGGATCCCTTAGGGCAGGGGTCCTCAAACTGTTTACACAGGGGGCCAGTTCACTGTCCCTCAGACCGTTGGAGCACCAGACTATAGTTAAAAAAAAACCAAACTATGAACAAATTCCTATGCACATTGCACGAATCGGCTACTAAGTAGCACATGCAGAGGCAGCAAAAACACCCTGAGGGTGGGATAAATGTCGTCAGGCCACATGTGCCCCACGGGCCACAGTTTGAGGATGCCTGCCTTAGGGGGTTCCTGGGTGCACTGGGGATGAAGGTCTCTACTGCTCCTCAAAAGGAGAAATGCTGTAACTTCTGGCATTTCGGCCCACTTTCCAATCACTTTACAAAACTGTTCCAGGTGAATCAGGGTTAGAAGGGAAAGTGTACCATTCTCTGGCCACCATTCTCCTTTCTCAAATAAAGTTGCATAGTGTATCAGCTTTTGTTTGTCTAGCCTCTGTGTCAACTCTATCCCAATTGGACAGGATTCATGCAAGGGGGCAATTCCTGAGTATGAAGCTGCTAAGTCCCATCTAGAAAGCACAAAAGAAGGCTATGTAGAGCTTGCTGCCTCAAGGTCAATAAACCCCACTTGAGAGCGAGCCCTTTATTGCCCTGAATCTGTTGCCTCAGGAAGATGCCCCAGCAAGAAGTAAGGGATCAAAGACAACTCACTGAGGTCGACTTTAAGTCCAACCATTATTCTAGACAAGCTAGGAGAACCACTGCTTGGAATGGCCCCACGGCCCTCCAAGATGCCTGCTGGCGGGAGCAGACTCTCAAATCTCTGAAGGGAAGGGGCATCTGGAAGCTCAGGGAACCTTAAGGGAATTGGAATTTCTGTCTGGAACATCGTGGCAGTGGAACTGTGTAGTAAGAGCTTTCCCCAAAAGTGCCTTAAGCAGCAACACTGAAAGCCTAAAGGTAACAGTTACACAGGAAGGGTTCCATATGCCATTGGCCTAAGCCTGGGCCACGGAAAACCAGCCTGTAACAAGGAACAAACCTACACTGGTAGAACACTAACACTATAACGCCTCAAGTTTTAAATTCAGGAAATAATTTTAAACATTTTTATTCTTTACTTTCATAGTTATCAATATGTATATATGGCATTCAAATATATAAAACGTGCAATGTTTTTGAAATGTAACCAAATTGTCACATTGATAATTTATAAGTTTGGTACTAGATAAGTTTCAATTAAATGTTATAAAAATGTTGTGCTGGGCATTATAGGGCTAAAGCAGCTTGTTTGAAAAGCCAGGAGAAAGGGAATGGAGGGGAAAAGGGAAATATTTGGCTCCCAGGACAAGGCAGGGCTAACTCCCAGGTCTATTCAACCAGCTCCCTAGGCAGTGCCCTTCCACATGTTTGGGCTGGTGGGCACCATCTTGGCCAGGGTCACAGGCCCCGTTTCCCCATGGCCACAATGGCGGCTATATAGGATCTCTGGGAAAAGCTTAAACAGCCTTGACAAGAGTGAAGCCATTATGAGCTGACAGAAGGCACCATGTAAAGTAAATAAAGTAGCTATGAACTGTAAATGAACTAGCTGATATAGGGGAGGTAGGCTGTGCAGATGTGCCCAAGGGAATGTCCCAAAGGATATGGATGCTCAGAAGATTCGCGAGAGCGACCAGAGCAGTCTTTGTTCAACTAAGAATGACTAACTGCAACACCCTGCTTCTCTACTCTGCCTGCTTGCACACCTGCACATTGCAAAAGTATAAAAACCTTTGGACAATTAGACTGGGGCTGCTCAGGAAAAAAAACTTTTTCTGTTGAACTTGCCAGCGGTCGGAGTAGTTTTCTTTCTGGGAATGGAGAGTGGCTACAACATTTCGAGGTGCACCGAGATCCAATTGTCACTGTCTGGGCTTGCTTAGAAAGGAAACCTCCTTAACAGGAGTGCTCTCCCCAGAACTACGGATTTCTGATTTCTCTAGGCCAGGGGTCCTTAAACTCTTTAAACAGGGACCAGTTCACTGTCCCTCTGATCAGTTGGAGGGCCGAACTATCGTTTCAATAAAACTATGAACAAATTCCTATGCTTCCTGCACATACCTTATTTTGAAGTTTAAAAAAAACACACAAACAAACGGGGCACAAACACTCGGCGGACAGGATCAAGGTCCTCGGCTATCCGCATGTGGCTCACAGGCTATTGTTTGAGGACCCCTGCTCTAGGCGCTCACAAAGAGAATGTAGTTTCAGCCCTAAAGCCTGGAGACTCCGCAATTTGTTTAAAGGTGATTGGACAGAAGGAGTTCCTGATTTGCCCATTCAAGACTCGTTTTCCCTTCCCCTATTTCTCAGAGTTCATAGTTATGTTTATGGGGAACCAGGACATCCCTATCTGATCCCTAAAATTGATGCGTGGAATGACATTGCCACTAATAAGCCAGCATAAACAAAAGACTTACTTCCTCCTGCAACAGAAAGGGTTCTTGTTTCAAGATTTCAGGAAACATGGCAGGACCAGAAAAAAAATAGACCCAAGGTCCTAAAACCACTAAGGTGGAGGCTGCCCTTCCCCAACCCCTCCCCATACCCCTCTGTCTCGGCTTTATTCCTTTTTGCAGGAGGACTCTGGGAGTGGGAGAACTAGCTTACGACCCTTCATTATCACTGCCACCCTGTCAGGTGCATGGGGCTGGAGAGAGAGAAATACTCATAACTCCTTTCTGAGTCCACACCCCAACATACACTAGGGCTGGTATGGGATCTCGACCGCCCCACCCCCCAAGAAGGATGATTTGGCAGCAGCCATTCTACACTCAAGGCAAGCAGCCCCAACACCTGGGGAAGACCCCTGAGTCCCTTTTTGGGTATATATCCCCTTGTATTCCAGTGATTTGTATAATTGGAATCAACAAAATCCCTTTTTCTGACAAAGCAGGTCTGATTCCTTGATAGAAACGGTTTTCCATATGCATTAGCCCACCTCCAGAAATTGCCAGCAACTTCTCCAGGTGCTGTTCACAACACAGGTACAGTAGCCCTGCCAGAGAGAGGCCCAGTAAGCAGTCAATGGACATGATGGTCAGACAGCAGGCACTCCCCATGTGAGGGAAACTCTTTTTGCCACTGCACGAAAAATGTGAGATCCAAACTCCTTGCAAGGCACAGAAGGCCTAACCAGGTATCACCAGTTTCTCTTGCAGGCCCTCAGTGGAACAGCTAGAAAACCTATGAATTTATCTAAGGTCAGTGAGAATTTTCAGGCTCTTACAAGAGAATGTCTGCGTGCCTTTTTAGAGTGACTGATGGAAGCCTACGGGCTTTATATCCCTAACGGCCTGGAGGCCCCGAGAACAGGAGGGCAATAAGTATTGCCTTTATTACTCAGTCTGCCTCAGACATGAAAAAGAAGTGGGAAGGGTTTGACGGGAAAAATCTTAGTGATTTGGTACAAGTGGCTCAGCGGGTGTGTAACAACAGAGATGATCCTACCACGACAGAGACAAAGAAACTAGTTAAAATACTAGTAATTGCCATGAGAGACCTCAGAGACTCAGGAAAAGGAGAGCATGGCCCACTTACGGAGAGACTGACCTGTGGGCACCGCCAAGCCATGGGGCAGGATCAATGTGCCTACTGCAGGAAAGAAGGACATTGGAAAAATCAGTGCCTTGAATACCCCAGGAGAAGCAGACAACCCTCCAATAGAGAGGACGGGCCTCATCCACACCTAGAAAATCCCAAGCAAGAGACAATAATGCTTGAAGAAGCTGAATGAAGGTGTCAGTGCTCTGTTTCACTTGGTCCCCAGGATCCCAGGCTAACTGTCCAAGTAGGAGGCCAGCCAGTCAATTTCTTAGTGGACACAGGGATTACCTTCTCAGGTTCAGAAAAGAGTACAGGCAAATTGTCAAAAGGAAAGATTTGAATTACTGTCAGCATATGATTGCTTCCAAAAATAACTCACACCAGAAGATTTGCATGGAGGTTAGGTGGGTTTCTCAAGACATCATGATAAAAAATATCTGTCTGCCCTTTGTCCCAGTTAGCCATATGATTTTTATGGCACTGGCCCCTGGCTTGGCTGTTGAGCCATGGAAACTGTTTTTGCAGGACGTGAGGCGGTGGCCTGTGGCCATCAGTGGAAGGAAAAAATCTCCACAGTGGTCTTCCTGTTTCAATTTGGAGCCACCTATATCACCTCTCGGACATTATTGTTGTCCTGGGCTCAGAATCGCCACCCCAGGTCTAGAAGGCACCTAACAGATCCACACTATTTGAATCAGGCTCTGGTTAGCCCCTATCGATCACTTGGTGACATGGGAGTCTGGACAATGGAGTACCTTTACTTTTCGGATCAGAAAACTAACTCAAAAAAACACAGGTGTTGACCCAGAGGCACACAACTGGTTAAAAACAAAGCCAAACTTACAACCATTTTCTGGAGCCAGAGTTCTGAGCCCCTCGTGGCTGTGCCCAGCCGAGCAGTCCCTCTCTCCTGGACACACCAAAGATCTGAGCAGATATTCCCCACAACCCCTCCCAAAGATTTTATTTCAGAGGATAGCATTGAATTTGCATCTCCTGGACAGAGACATTATCTGATCAGAGCACACAGAGATGAAGGGGAGAAGGGGAGAGTGGAGCACATCCTGTCCCACCAGACCTTGAGGATGATGTTCCCACTCAGAGAAGTCAGTTCACATAGAAGACCACATGGCCAGCCCCACGACGAGACACAACGTCCCTCAAAGACCCATAGCCCTAGAGGGGACAACACTGGAGACACAGTGTGGGAATTACCCCCAAACTGATCTCGCTACACCGAGGCATAACACTAAGGGGGTACAGCAGAAGAGCAAGTAAAAGGAGCAGCAAGATCCCAAGGAAATGCTAAAGGTGGACTTTAGGGTCAGGGTTTGGTGCCCCAAAAGACTGGACTAGAAAACACTTCTAAAGGCCAACACATAGTCCTTAAACTATCTATGAGCTTTTCTATCTTGTTGACCTTTGTTTTCTTTTATTGTAATTGGATTTTTGTTGTTTTGTTTATTTTGCTGCTTGGTTTTGTTCTTTCTTGTTTTTGTGCATGTTATTGCCTCTACAGGTCTGTCTAAATAAGATAGGCTGAACGAACAATCTGGAGGAGAAAAAAAAACGGAACTAGCACATCCTGGAGGACATGCGAGAGAGGGAGGTGGGAAGAAAGGTAGTGGTGTTAAGAACTCCAGAGACAAGGGAACAAAAAGTGATGGAAATCAGTGGTGAGGGGGATGCAGGAGGCCTGGTAGGGCGTGATCAAGGGTAATGTAACCAAGAGGAATTACTGAAACCCAAAGGAAGACTGAGCATGACAGTGGGCACAAGAGGAAAATCAAAGGGTATAGAAGAGTGAGCTGGGAAGCAAGGGCCAGTTATAGATGTCTAAATAAAGGCATGTACATATATTTACAAAGGGGCATGGGGAAATAGATCTATGTCCATGTGTTTATAGATTTAGTATTAAGGTAGCAGATGGACATAGGGCCTCCGCTCAAGGACTCGTTCATTGCAAGAACATTGTTCTATTAAATTGGCATTAAACGATGCTCACCTTCCCTACACGATCACTGACCACAAAACGGCTGCATAAGCAAATGTGATGAAGAAAGCCGATGGTGTCCAGCTACCAAAAGATATAGCGTGTGGGGTCTTAAAGGCTTGAAGGTAAAGAAGCAACCATCTAGCTCAGAAGCAACAGAGCCCACATGGAGGAAGCATACCAGCCTGTGTGATCACAAAGTTTCAAAGGGATAAGGCAACAGGCATCATGAGAACAAAAAAATCTTATCATGGAGAATGAGAGGGGACGGCCGGGTATAGACCCAAAACCTATTTGCAGTGCACTGGACATCCCCTTACAGAAGGATCTCAGATAGGAGATAAAAGAATACAGGGTATGAGACAGCAAAGAAAAACACAACTTTCCTCAAGTTCTTTTTTTTTTGTTTTTTTTGCGCACCCCGCGGGCGCCCAGTGCCGCCCCCTCCCCGGTCCCGCGGCGGCGGCGGCGGCTCGGGGCCGGGGGGGGGGGCGCCAGGGGAGGGGGCAGACACCAGGGGCAGCGGTGGCGGCGGCGGCTCCCGGCGCCATCTTGGGCTGATCGATGAATTGAACAAAGAGGATCAATTTCCGATCAAGCGAGTTATCAATGGGGGCCGGGAAGTGAGAGGGACTTGTCCCTGAGTCGGCCCCGCTTTCCCCGGCACCCCCCTCCTCCCATCCGCCGCGGCTCCCCGGCGGGAAGGCAGCCCGGCGCCCCCCCGGGGAGGCCGCGACCGCCCGCAGCCCCCACCCCCAAGCGAGAGGCCGAGAGAGAAGCCTGACCTGCAGCTGCTGTAAATCAAAGCGCTTCCAATATTGAAACATCGATCCCACATTGGCCGCCATCTTGAGACGTATTGAGACGGAGTGAGAGGCTGATAGAGAGGGGGCTGGAGTTCAGGAGCCGCCAGGAGGCAGCAGGCGGGCGGCGCCAAAACCCGGCCTGGAGCCGGCCGCCGCCGCCGCCACAGAGGAGCGCGGACTCCTCCTCACGGCGCCACCGCCGCCAGGGCGAGCCAAGCCGGAGTCGGAGTCTGAGCCCGAGGGCGTGGCGGCCGCTGGCCCGGCCTAGCGCGCGGCCGCCCGGCCACGCCCCCCGCCTGCGGCCGAACAAGCGACCCGCTCGTGACCCCCGCCCCTCCCAACCCCCAGCCCCGGCCGGAGGCCGCCCGGCTCGGCGCGGCCTGGCCCCTTGAGGTCGGCGAGAGGCCCAGGCCGGGCTCACCTGGCGCGGGGGGGGGGGCGCGGAAGGAGGGGGCCCTGGCGGCAGCGGAGCGCAGGCCCCCCGCCCGCCTCTACGCCCGGGCGCTGGGTGCCGGCGACGCGCCGGGGGTCGTCGGTCGTCCTGCTGGGCGCCCGCCCGCCCGCGGAGCCGCCGCGACCACCTGCTTGAGCCCAGACCCCCGCACGGCGCAGGCCTCAGCGCACCCGCGCTTGTGCCCGAAGCCTTGACCGTGGGCGGCCCCGCCAGCCGGGGCCTCAAGGACCCAGCACCCCAGAGCGCCCTTGCTGGGGGAGGGCAGGGGCATGGAGAGGCATCAGCCCCTGACCCTCTTGAACTTGCACCCGCCAGCGTCCCACGCTGGGGCCCCAGAGTCCCCGCTCAACACCACCCGGTGACCCAGGGCCCCCTAGCTGTCACCGCCGACTTGGTACTTAGGAGACATGCTCTCTGGAGGCGGTTGAGGCTTGTCTTGTGGCCAATAATCATCTCCTACGCCTTCCTTTCCAGTCACTAATTTGATGTCTTCACTTAAAGAAATGCCCATAAGTTGAGGTTTCAGAGGAGAGCTCCTTGAGCTCCCCAGACAACAAGGGGGCCGAGTGTCACCGTCATTATCCTGAGCTGGGAGGGAACACTAGTGTTCCAGAGGCTGGGAATCCGTCACTGCCTGCCCACAGCACAGACAGAGCAGGTGCTGGTTATAATTGTTTCTAGACGTCCTGCCATGCTCAGTTGAACGTCAAAGCCATAAACGTTGCCCGACTACAATCAAACTGGAGTACGCAGACATTTCTGCATCATTGCCGGGTGGAAATACACTGAGTGGAGTTGGATGAGATGGCAGCAAGTGCTTAAGGAGGGGGTGCTGTGGGAATACCAACAAGATGACTGCTAGTCTCCGTTTCCTTCTCTCGTCTGCTTTGTGTTTTCTTTCAGGACCAGAAGAAATGATGCATATGTAAGGAAAAAAACTTTTCATTTCCAGAGGAGTTTTCCACCCCACAATCTACCCGCAGCCTCCTTTCAGCAAGCCAGTAAAAGCTTTTTTTTTTTTTTTTTTTAACCTGCCTTCTCACTATGACAATTTCCGGAGCTGCTATGTGGTTGTGTTTAAAAGTCCCCCTCGGGATCCAGAGTGCAATCCATATCACAAAGGCATCCTCCCAGTCCTAAATAGCAATGTGACCTCATTTCAGAAGGTTGTTCTTGTTTCCATAGACCCAGAATGGAGTTTAAGCTGTTGATCTTGACTGTGGTTGTCGACTCAGCCTCTCATGGGCACCTCATGGGCAGTGGAGCAAACTGTGCCAATCTGTGCTACCACCAGGACTGGGAGAGGAAGCCAACAGTGGTGGGCCATAGGTCAATGTGTGGAAGGGGATGATCAGGTCTTTCTTCATTATTCTGTTTCAGTCTGGAAACACCACTGAAGCCTCAGTGTCGTAGCAACACACAAACCTTCACTGACAGTCTGGGGCACATTGGCTGCAAATCAAACCCGGGTCTTCCCGGTGAAAGACGATGAGAGGTCTACCACTGAAGCACCGTGGCCCTCACCTCAAACCAGGGCAGTCATTTCCGGAGTTCAAACCAGACCACAATGCAGGATGACTGAGATTGCCACCAGAATCTGATACTGATGCAGAAAAAAACCTAACTACCATTTTATTGACTCCCAATAGGACAAAGATCTGCCCCTTTGGGGTTTTGAGACTTTAAATCCTTACAGCAGGGGTCGCAACCTGTGGGTCGCGACCCCTTTGGGGATCAAATAACCCTTTAACAGGGGTCATCCAATTCATAACGATAGCAAAATTACAGTTATAAAGTAGCAATGAAAATAATTTTATGGTTGCAGGTGACCACAACATGAACTGTATTAAAGGGTGGCGGCATTCAGAAGGTTGAGAACCATTGCCTTACAGAAATAGACAACCTCATATTTCTCCCACGGAGGGGCTAGTCAGTTCAAACCCCTGACCTTGCGATTAGCAGGTTAATGCATAGTCCACTACACCACCAGGGCTCCTAATGATATAATAAGAGATACTATTGTTAGATCTCTCGTGGGAGAAATATACCTCAGTCCTTGGCTTCGCGTGAGAAAGAATTCACTCCGCAGCCTGGATTGTGATCCAAGTGAGTTTTTTGAGAGAAGAAGTTTCAGGTTTACACAGGCACCTCAGGGCCCCTCACCCCTGCACAGCTTGCCTAGAAGCTGCTGGAGAGAAAGTCACTACGTGGGCTCCAGGATCCTGCCTTTTCTTTCTTTTCTTAAATCGTTTTATTAGGGGCTCATACAATTCTTATCACAATCCATACATACATCAATTGTGTAAAGCACATTGTACACTCACTGCCCTCATTATTCTCAAAACATTTGCCTCCACTTAAGCCCCTGGCATCAATCAAGTCCTCATTTTTACCCCTTCCTCCCCCATCCCTCAAGAAACCTTGATAATTTGTGAGTGGTGATATTGGGAGGGTAGAGGGAGGGTGGATTGGAAAGAGGAAACCGATTACAAGTATCTACATGTGACCTCCTCCCTGGGGGACGGACAACAGAAAAGTGGGTGAAGGGAGACATCGGAGAGGTCAAGATCCTGCCTTTTCAATTCCTCCACAGGGAGGCATGGTTGATGGTCCTGGTCAACCCCATTGGCTGGATTGAATTCACCTGGCTCAGATGGGCCAATCCAGGTGTAACACCCACCTAGGTGTACCACCCCTTCCTGGCCGGAAGTTTGAACCTGAGCATATGTAATGGATGACCCACTCCCTATGCTAAGCTACCTAACAGTATTTGCAAGATGCCGAGCAATGTTCTAAGCTTTTTGTATATAATAATTCAATTATATCACTTAAGAAGCCTATGTGTGGACTCTATTCTTGCCTCATTTTACAGATGAAAAATCAGTGGCACAGGATGATAAAGCCATGAGCCTATGACCACACAGTGAGGAAGTGGAAAGGAGAGATTTGAACCCAGGCTGCAGAGTCCATGCCTTGGGTGCCTACAGCGCCACATAGGACACAGGAAAGCATGGAGCAGACTCGGCGTAAGACCTAGCATGTATGTGCTAGGACTGCATGAGAGTAGCTGCTACTCAGATCCAGAAGAGAATACAAGGCTATTGCAAAAATTATTTTTGCCAAAAGAGGGTGGAATTCTGCATCTTGTGCGAAATCCCCCAACCTGCACATGGCACAGCTACTTCAGAAGGTTCCCAACAATGTGTGCTGTGTGGCAAACCTAACTGAGCTCAGGGGGAGCTGGTCTGTGGGTTATGTTACCCAGAAGGTGAGCAGTTTGAACTCACCAGCCACCACTCCAAGGGAGAAAGAGAAGGCTTTCTGCTCCCATGGACTTACAGTCTTTGAAGTGGCAGGGAGCATTTCCATGCAGCCTATGATTAGGATCTAGGAGGGTGAGGGTGGATGGAGTTGGTTGAGACCAGGCTTCAGGGCATTTCCCAGAAGGGCTTCCTGCAGTGACTCTGCCTTCAGGAATGTCTGGTGACCCTGAGGGCAGCAAAGTCCTAAGCACACTCAGGCAGTGGTTCTCAACCTTCCTAATACAGGTCCTTTTGTTGTGGTGACCCCCCCGACCATTAAATGATTTTCTTGCTACTTCATCACTGTAATTTTGCTACAGTTATGAATTGGACGAGCCCTGTGAAAGGGTCATATGACTCCCAAAGGGGTCGCAACCCACAGGGTGAGAACCACTGCACTAAGGGTTCCCCTTCCGGGCAGCTCTACCAGTGTCTGATGTGCATAGTTCTGTGAGGTGAGAGAAATGAACTTAGTGTCTGCTTCTGGTGACAGTTGATGTGGGTGGGCTTTCTCCCTATGTCAAATCCCTCTCAAGCCATTTGTCACCACAACAGAGGGAGCCACACACATAAAGCAAGAAGAGGAGGCAGCATAGCAGGACGGTAAGCAGAACAAAGATTGAATAAGCACAATTCACTTCAATCATGAATCGGGTGCCCTTGAGATGTGAGGAAGACCCCAGTCTAGTGACATTAGATCAGGTTTAGGGATTGAGTGACGGGACCCTCTTGGCTCCCCTCAGCCCCTATCTTGCTTTCCCATTGACCCTGCCCCTTACATCGTGATTGGTCCTTATTCCAGCATGATGGTTGGTTTCATAATCACAACATGTGGGAATGTGTTAGTCGATAGGTTATACAGGCACAGTCTCTGGAATGGGTAAGTGAGGAGGTGTGACTGGTGACATGACTGGTGGAATGGATCATGTGAAGTGATTTGAGATCGTTGTTCAGACCTGATAGGTCATCCAGGCCTCTAGTTGATCCTGGCAGTACTCTAGTTTAAGGAAACAGAATGTTAGGCATTTAAGTCATATTTAAGCTTAAATTTTGAGCAATAGGCTGTGGCTCACAGTGAGAGTCTATGTGGAGACCCTAAATCCATTTTGAGGGGCCACACATTCAGCCACCATTGAGTTCTTTCCTACTGCTGACCGGCAGTGGAAAGCTTGCGTCCACTCCCCGGGCCAGACTCAGCGATATACGGTCGTGTGCACATCCCAATGAAGGTCCCGCTCATGCTCTCACAGGCCCTCCCGCAACTCCATGAATTGATCCGTCTTCAGGGACAGTTTTGTGACAAAGGTGTTTGTTTTCCATGTCTCATTTAAGCTTTCAGGAGCTCAGGTGGTGATGCTGGATAGTGTTGGACTATTAACAGCAAGATCGCTGGTTCGAAGCCACTAGTCATTCCACAGGAGAAAGATGAGGTTATTGCTTCCTGTAAAGGTAGCAACTTCAGGATCCCTACACAGAGTCACTATGAGTCAGAGTCAGCAGGACAGAATGAGTGTCATTTTATTTAAGTAACTGTGGCTGTGGGTCCTTCCGACACCATTGTGGCCTCATGCGGATGCTCTCCTTCATCCAGAACAGCGGTTTGTGTCTTTTTCTTGTGTAAAACATAGCAAAGGAGTTCCTAATAAAATAAAGTTGAATTGGGAGTCTTTTTTCCCTCAAACAAAGTAAATCCATAAATAGAAATGAGACTATGGTGCTAATAACCAGTTGGAGAGTTGAGAGAGCTGAACTCTCAATCCTGGTTGAAACCCATTGTGACTTTAAAAACTTGCTCAAGGTCATCCATAGCCTATGAGGTTGAGTTGAGCAGACACAAAACAGATGTGTTGGGGAGTAATTGTGTACATTAAGTAAACAATTTATCTTTCTAAAGATTCTGTCTAAAACTTACTTTAAATAGTAAGTTTTCCCCTGGGCTAGGGAAAGGTCAGGGAGCTTAACCCCCTAGTATCCACCCCCTCTCAGCATTCATCATGTTAGGCCAGAGGAGCCAAATCACACCCACTACCCAGGGAGCACTGCTTCCAAAAGCCCATTGCCTGTGCCGGGGCAGAGGGCAGGTACCCGGACCAGAAATGCTGACAGAGTGGAACCAGCGGGCTCAGCCCCCAGCTTCCTGAGAGAGCAGCTGTGATGGTTCACTTTTGGACAAATGTCAATGCATGACTTGGGCAGCACGAAAAGCAGATGTGCAGAGGTTGTTCGCTGTATTCCAGAAGTTCACACACTCCCCGCAGGCTCTTTGGTGGCTTCCACCTTCAATCCCAAAAGGCCACTGCCGTCCAGTGGATTCCAACCACAGTGACCCTATATGGAGTTTTCAAGACTGTAAATCTTCATGGGAGCCAGCAGTCTCATTGTCCCCCTTGGGACAGGGAGCTAGCAGCCCGTTTCACCTCCAGGACCCCTTCCTCTCTAATTCTGGATCCAGTCCCTCCAAATATCCTGCCCTGCCCTTGTCTAGGCTTCTTAAATGCGTTCCATGCTGCTTATGTTAGTCTGGGTGCCTTAGCGAAACAAATCCACAGAAACGCGTATGTATAAGAGAGAGTTTTATGTAAAGGGTGAGTGCACATCAGGAAAACATGCCCGCATTTGCTTATGCACCCGCTTTGTCTTCAGCGATCATGTCGAGATAGGCTGGTGGCTTCTTCCATGTGGGCTTTGTTGTTTCTTAGCTAGATGGCCCCTTGTTTATCTTCCAGTCTTTAAGACCCTGGACACTATATCTTTTGATAGCCGGGCCCAGGGTGCTTAACCACTACACCACAAGGGTTCATTAGCTTGTGACTTATCTCCTGCCATTCACACTAGATGCTCAAAATAGCAGGAAACCAGGTTTCTCCTTTGTGGCAACACCAGGTACTGACAGAACCAAGAACAGAGAAATGCTTAGTTATATATCTTGACTATCATTAGCATATTATATGCCTGGCAATATGTAAGCCTTCGCTCCCCTGACCTCTCACAGTCTCGGTAAAATGAAGCTAATAAAAGTAGTGCTCTCACAAGCTTGGTAGGAGATTAAACAACTCACATAAGGGTACACAGCCTATCAACGAGGAGGCGAGATGAGGCAGTGTGTGGCTGCTGAACCCACACCCTTCACAACACCTGCATTAAAATGACTGAGGGCTATGAGGAACCAGACAGAAGCAGGTTCACACCCCAGATTGAGTCAATTTAACTGCCTATTGTGCCTGACCCTTCTATCTCTGATCTTAGAAATGGGGTTAACAACAACAAAACACTGTAGAAGAAATGTCCAGCAGATGACAGGCACGCGATTAAACAACAAAAAATAAATCACTTAAGTTGAAATTCGAACTCCTGGAAACCCCTCAGACACGTGCAGAAAAGGATTGAGCCCCATGTGGTGTTTCCAGTGCCCCCGTCTTCCCCCCTAAAATGAGCATTTGATAAGGTAATGCCTGGATTGTTCCAAGCCCAAGACTGTGGAGAACTAAAGGAAAACCCAGCATTATGAATCTTTGAGCACAGCCCTGCTGGGAAACCGCCCTGCAGTCACTTGTTGATGACTGGAGGAGGGACAAGAGTAGGGAGAAGAACGAGGACTGAATGTGACACATAAGCAGGGATGGCCTACATTCCATAAAGGAAAAAACTCAAGGTCTGCTTTTCTGGTGCCGGAAAGTTAAAACCCATCTGGTGCAGTTGAAAAGGTGTGTGTGTGGAGTGGGGGGGGGTGTTAGGGAGGAGGGGCGATGAGTCCAAAGGATGAACTCCATCTGCAATTGTGTCCTCAACTGCTTTCCCCTGCTAGCCACACGATATTTGTGGCTGGCCTGCCCTGCTTTTGTTATCAAGCCCAGAGAGGGCAAGAGACTAGCTCGAAGCCACACTGCAAGTTGGCAGCAGAATCAGGCCGAGAACTCTGGATGCTTAGAAAGCTTCACACAGACCTGAGAAAGTACCAAGGGAAGACCTGTTCGCTAACTGGGCAGCACTCACTGCATGCCAGCGCTGTTCCAGTGCCCCAGCCAGGGCATTGCTCCCTGTGTCTGTGTGTCTTCAGTGATGCACACAGGTGACGGATTGGCTTTTAATAGCATGCTTGGAAGGTTGAGGCCACCCAGCGGCACCTAGAAAGAAGGGCCTGCAAATCTACTTCAGACCAAGCAGCCTTTCCAGACCCTGGGGAGCACAGTTCTTCTTGGACACACAAGGAGGCCAGGAGTTGAAGTTGATTCCATGATGTAGTTGATTCCATGGTTCCCGGTTGTAGCTATACCTAGAGTCCCATCCACATTCATGTTTATATCTCTTCACTCCATGGGGTGCTCATGGCTCCAACTCTTCTGAAGCAGACCACCAGGATTTTGTTTAAGAGGCCTCTGGATAGGTTTGAACTGCCAACCTTTTAGTTTGTAGCTGAGTGCTAAACAACTTGTGCCATGCCGGGTGCTAAGCTCAGAAACTCAGTCGGTGCTTCATGATCTCAGTTGGAATTATAGAGAGGGTCAGTGATGATCCATTGACTGCTGGGTAATTGTTGATGTAGTCTCCCTGTGCAGACATGTAAAGTACCTGAAAACTTAAAATCCAACTCATTGAGTGCATCATCCTGCCGTGCGCCAGCCCAGCAGCATGCTCTGCTGGGGACATTTGGCCATGCCTGGAGACATTCTGAAGAAGGGAGTCCCACTGCCATCTAGTGGGCTGAGACCAGGGATGCTCGCTTAGCATCCTGGTGCAGGGAACAACACAGCCCCACAAGAACGATGTTGGCCAAAATGTCAGCAGAGCTGCCACTGGGAAAATGGTCTAGTCCAAGCGCTGACCTTCGTAGAGGAAGAAAGCCAATCCAGAGCAGCTAAGTGACCTGCTGTGGGTTGCACAGCCTGATTCCAAGCCCAGTGCTATACCCAAAGCTGTTACCACGCCCAAAATTAAACAGCAATAGCTGCCCAAAGGCCTCTTAGTTTGAGGACCAAGTAAGACAGTAAATGAGAAAGCCCTTTGACAAATGTGGCATGCTGCACAAACATGAGATGTTATTACCCAGGATCTTTTGATATATGTAAATAGATCTTGTACCAGGTCAGTTAATTTTCCAACTGCTCTATCTGAGCTTTCAGATGGCAGCACCTCTGTCCAACCCAGGAAAGGACTCCTGTGCAGGCTGAGCAGCCCTGGAAAGCCTCATGCCTGGCTTCTCCCACCCCTCAGCTAATCTCCAAGTGATTAATAAGGGCTCTCACTATGTTGTGCCTCCCAGCTGACAGATACTAGGCTATCAAAGCATTCGTATCACCTCCTTGATGCCTGAGGAGGAATATAGTTTCATGTGTGAGAGTGCCCCAACCCGCGGGACTCAGTTATTCGAGGGGTTCCAAGGAGGACCCAGCCTGAAAGAGAAACGGGCGAGAGAGAGGAGCGAGACCAAGCAGATTCTTGTCAAGGTCTGAGTTTATTGCTACACAAGCCTCTCTATAAAGGGTGAGGCAAACAAGGGAGTTCAAAGGGGAGATAAAAAAAAGGAAGGGCGGGGGTGTAGAGCACACAGGGCAGGCGGCCGCAAGTCTGCAGTTGGAATGTCCGGTGCTGGAGCAGACAAGGGTGGGCCATCTGGTGTGTGTCAGGGTAAGATAAGGTTGAGGTGACGTGGCTTTAGCCCTGCTGGGCAGGCAATATGGCCTTGGTTTTGTCAGGCTGATTATGCCCGGTTCCCAACATGAGAGAAGCCAGGAATATCTCCTCTCACAACTGTGCAGCAAACGAGATCAGATCTCCCAATCTGATTTTCAGCCCTCCTGTCTTTCCAAGTGAAGTGGATGGTCCATTTCACATTGTCTCAAGTCTTTGCACATTGCATGCCAACATTGCGACACAGGGTGCGGCTGTGGGTCTTAGTAGACAAAGCCCCCACCCAGAACCCTGACCCCAGAGCTCCTTGGTCACCCTGCACAACGCAGGTCCAGGCCGGGCTCCACACTGCAAGGCGATCAACCCTGCCCCTCCAGTGTGGCCGTCCTCACACGCTCCCACATCCACCTAGAAGGACTGGAGATGAGAGATTCCGGAAGCTCCCTGCCTCATCTGCCTCCCTCCCCAGAGCGACAGAGCAACTATAACTGATTAGGCAGGATGCAGCCTCGTTCCCAGTCCCCACCCTCTCTGGGAAAGCAGGGATGTCTGGCACCTCATCCAAGGCCTTTCCCCTGTGATCTCATTACTAAGGAGCTGCTCCTCTACCGCCCACCTCCATCACCTCATCTACATATGGGGGAGATGAGTATGTCTTCTTTGCTGCTCCTTCCCTGAGTCCACCCCAGGAGCTCCCTGAACAGATCACCAATCACTTCTCATTACACCTGCAGCAGCCGTCAGATACTGCTGAACAGAGACAGGCGCCTCCCCTGCTGCTGCCAGGCTCCAGTGCACATGTGCACACACACGTGCACACACATTGTACAGGCACACTCACATGGACACACAAGCATGTACACCCATGTGCACAAACTTTGTTCAGAGGTGGGAATTCTGCCCATTTTAGCCTCTAATATTGCAATCAGGGAGTGATAGAACAATGAAAGATGAAGGTGGATGAAGGAAGATCTATTTATTCCCTTACTTGTTACATAACCATTCAGGGCTCTTTTTTTATCCGTACAAACACACCACCACACCATCAACAATCATCAAGTAGATGTCATGTATGCAGTGCTGCCCTATTCAAGGCGGTGCTGAGTATGTGAGGAGGATTCTCTCTAAAGCACAGCTCTGAGGAAGTCTGTCTCCTTCGCACTTTTACACACACAGGGTGAGGAGCCTGCAGGAGGCTCCGTGCGTTGGGTGAAGCCACACGATGAGTGAGGAGACCGAGTGTGTAGCCAGGGGAGTGAGAGCGCAGAGTTCACCACTTCACCACCATGCTGGTGTGCACAATCGATGAAAGGGTGGCTGCCAGCAGCAGGACAGAAAAAAAGTAAAGCATGTAACTTGTGGTTTTATCTCTGGCTTACTTCCAAAAGGAATTGTTTTTGTTGTTCTAAAAAGCTTTATACCGAGAAAAAAAAAGAAAGAAAGAAAGCTTTATACCTCTATAAAAACAAAAGGCTACTGCTGTCAAGCACCTTCAGACTCAAGCCAGAGGAGAGCTCTCCCAGTGGGCTTCCAAGCTGAAAATCTTCACAGAAACACAGTACCTCCTGTGGAGTAGCTGGTTGGTTCAAGCCAGCAACCTGGCAGTTAACAAGTACGTCCCTTGTACCTGTAATACCTGTATAAAGTGTATTAAATATGAACTACTCCTGGTGTGTAATTTTAAATTGAATTATTGTGCCTGGAACTTTTTTTTTAATAGCTAAGAATGGTGAAATGAGACTCCTTTAGATGTTATGATAAGAATACACACTACACAGGGCTTGGACCCAACCCAGCTTAATTCAAAGGAAGGCAGATTTATTTTCTTCTGCTTCCCAGAAGGTTCCCCAGCAGAACGTGTGTTAAACAAAATTGTTTAGCTATGGAAAAGAGCAATCTCCTCTTGGGAAGATCCTGGTAGAAGGGGGCTTTGGTTACATATCCAGCTCAACCCAGCCCCAGAGGCCTCGTCATGTTTTATTTTGTTTTGCCCTTGACACTGATTGTCTTGGGAACTGTGGCCCCCGAGCAATGGCCAGGAAGTCAGGTCTTCTTGATGTAAATCCTCTAATATCCCCTACAATGATTTTCAGTGCCAATGGTAAGGCCCGCCCAGTGGCTGCCACATGCCCCTGAGCAAACACGTCAGAGCAGATGAGAGCATGAGACAGCATTTAAGAGAACGGTAGGCTGGCCTTGACTTAGCTGTTTGGCCTCTCCTCAGAAGTCATTTGTGACACTGACTGTCATGGGTTTCATTAAGAACAAGTCTATCTCTACCAAAGAAAACTGCAAGGTAAGAGGACTTTCAGCTCCAGCTACATATGTCTCCAAACTTACTTACATATTGTCCTGTTTTCAGAAGAAAAAAAATTTACTCAGTGCCTCCCGGGCAAATAAAAACTTTGGTACTACAACCTACAATCCCAGATAAAGTGTAGGTATCTGCTTTGGCAGCTCCCCTGGATCGAGCTGCTCCGGTAGCTCTCCACAAAAACCCTGTGAAGAGATGATCAGGCAGGATAGCCTAGTCTGTTCTGCAGAAAGAAGCTACCCCTGAAACCTCAGTGGCTTAAAATCTAGAAGTTTATTTCTTGTTCATGCAAATTCTGACGCTGGAAGGGCAATTCTACAGGGTGTTTGTCCTGCACACCGTCCGTCAGTGATTCGGGCTGCTTCACAAATATGGTGCCACCAGATCAAAAGGTGGATTCCAGGTCATCACAGAAGAGGAAGAGAGAAGTGGGGGTTGTGGATCAGTCTTTACATGCTTTGACACTTTAGTTGACATAGATCGCTGGATAGGGCTGCTTATATAAAGGTTATCAGTTCAAACCCACCTAGCTGTACCACAAAAGGAAGGGGTCATCTGCTTTCATAAAGGGTACAGCCTAGACAACCTCATGCAACAATTGTACTCTGTACCACAAGGGGTGAGCATGAGTCAGAACTGACTTGAAGGCAACAGGATTTGGGGTGTTTTTGTTTGTTTGGTTGATTGGTTTGGTTTGCTGAGTGGGAGGTGGTTCTACCTACAGCATATTAATCTGAAGTAGTCACTTTAGGTTTTTTTGTTTGTTTTTTGAGAGATGTGGAAAAGCTCATTGGCTTTAATGGGGAGTTAACTCTGCCGCAGACGGCCTCCTCAAAATTTCCCTCCCGCTTCAAAAACTAGCAGAGATTTTCAATGAAGGAGCCTGCAGGCACCCGCTGGACATCTCCTTGCAAGGTCAGTCCTTTGGAGCCACTGGGAGGGAGAAAAAAGAGACTTCTATTCCTGTAAAGAATTCCAGCCCCAGAAATCCTCAGGGGGCAATTCTGCCCTGTCCTCTCGGGTCGCTATGAGTCCGAATTGAATTTATGGCTATGAGTTGAGTTTTAATTCCATTCACTTACTGCTATTGACAGGTTGTTAGATTAGGGCTTGTCTTCCCAAATGCCAGCACTAAACGAAAATGAGCTGTCCGGGCCACAACAAAGGGGTTGGAAATAAATCAGGCACACTCATTAGATACCTATGGCAAAATTCAGAACTGAGCATGCTCTGACCCAAGTCATGTAGACCCAGGTGGAAGGTCCACCTGGTCATACAGAATAGGACTTCACAAAAGTGCACCAAAATCAACCAGTACGATCGACCAATGCCCTCCAGTGGTGTTGGGAGGTGATAGAAGTAGGCCTGGGCTCCTTGTCGCCCTCCCTTGTTCACGTGCTCTGCAAGTGGAGGGTGAGGCCCTTGGGGGTTCCTGCCGTGGCTCCTCAGCTGGTTCTGCACTCCTGCTCAGGTATTCCTCCCATGAAACCGCCATATTCAGCTGCAAACTTTCCCCACCCCTGCCATGCAGCCCGGCGTGCTTTCCGGAGATAGTGGGGACTTTTGGGGACTGCGATACCTGAAACTTTCTTTCATAACATTCACTTGGATTTACAAAAGTGCTTCTGCCATATGAATTCTTTCAGCGTTGCTAAGCAAGAACTGAGGTCAACCCCCCAGAAACCTAACACTATCAAGTCGATTCTGACTTATATCAATCTAGGGGGTCCTCAAACTATGGCCTGCGGACCACATGGCCCTCAGAGGACATTTATTCAGCATGCTGGGTGTTTTTGCCCCTTTTTTTTTTTTTACTTCAAATTAGGTATGTGCAGTGCGCATAGGCATTTGTGCATAGTTTTATTTTTAAACTATAGTCCGGCCCTCCAGCGGGTTTGAGGTACAATGAACTGGCCTCCTGTTTAAAAAGTTTGAGGACCCCTGAAAGGACAACGTAGAACTATGCCTGTGGGTTCCCGAAGTTCTAAATCTTTACAGGAGCTGAGAACCGCATCTTTCTCTGTGAGCCATAGCGGATTCCAACTGGCTGGCCTCATGGTCACACACATTCCACCAGGCTCCTTGAGCCTTAACTTGATAATTTAATGAAACGATACTTCTCCAAGTCACACTGTATCAAGGTCTATAATCTTGCTATTCTAATATCAAATTTAAAATAAGGAATATAGTTAAGCTCCAAATCCATAAGCAATAAGATCATTGAATCTCTTTGGACACTATTACTTAAAAAAAGAAAAAACTCTGTCCAATTATTTTCAGCACAGAAAAGCTTCCAGTGTTTACAGCTTAGTATTTAATTGCTTTTTCTCTTCTTCTTTTGCATTGGTGAATCATTTTGAGCTTATAATAATGTCAAAATAAATAGTTTCCAGAGCCTCCAGGCATTCACTGTGTAATGATCATTTAAAAGATTTCTTGGTTAGAGGGTCCTCAAAAGAATAAAAAGCGTGTCCGCATCCCTGGTCATTTCTATATTCAAAAGAAGAAATTGCTCATCAAATGCTACAAGCCAATTTCTTTCTTCAGCCAAACTGCCCATTTTAGCATCACTGAATTAAGCAAATGGTTCTACATTTCAAAGTCAACAATGATACTCTTTTCCCTTTAACACGAGCATCTTAAACAGCTCAAAAAATAGTCGAGCTCTTTATTATGGCTTTTCCTGAGAAAGCTGTTTCGTTGTTTATTTTATTTATTCATCTAGACTTTCATGTTAAGATTTGTGTATTTTAAGTTCTGCTAGTCAGGACATTTTAAATGGAGCCAGATTTTTTTTTATACTGTGTCTTTTAAAATATAATGAGACTGAGCAGTACATCCGTTAATAAAATATAAAGTCTTCCTATTTCTGTTTGTTTGTAATTTCCCTAAGGATAACTCTTAATGTAGTAAAACCAAAACCCGCCATAATGAATTACATTTGGTCTACTGGGGGTTGTGGCCAACCTTTTGATAGAAAAATCCAGAGACTCCCTTCTGCATCTCCTTTCCCAACCAAACCCCGTTGGCTGGAGGCTGGAAGGAAGAAAGAGGCTGGGCTGCTGGGGCAGGGTGGGGAAGGGGTAACCTTGCAGATTATTTCAAATTCTACTCTGAAGGCAGAAAGTTATCCAAATGAGATAGCTAGAGATTCACTTCCTTAGAAAAAGATTGAAATTAATGTGTCCCTTAGAAAAGCCAAAGGAAAAAAGTCGTTATTAATTTAGGCAATTGAAGAACTTTGAAAGCCATGTCTAGTACATAAAAACACCTGTCCCTAGAGCCCATCGGCCTAGGAAACTGAATTTTTATACCATGTAAAATAAAGGAAGGTCATTTCTTAGACTTGCTCAACAGAAGATTGTCATTTTAAACCGGTTACTGTAATGAGAAGCTGGGTTTTCGTAAAAAGGACTGAATGCTTGAGTCAGTGTGAAATGAAATTAGAGATGCATGTTCTGCGCATGGCGGCATTTCCGGAGGAGTCTGTGTTCCTGTGACTGCTCTCGATCTGTCTCGTGCCTTCTGGGAAACTCACAGCGTGGTGCCCACATCTAGTCTCTCGGACTTTCTTGCCAGCTTTGGAAAGGTGTTGAGTCTGTTGGATCTGCTGCACAGAGACAGCATGCAAGTGGACCCTTCCCACATTCCTCAGAGAGCAGCCCCCCAGTGTAAAGCTGTGGGTGAGGTTTGATGACCTTTGCCCCTTCATCATCCCGCATTCTTTGAGGGACCCAAGCGCTCCCCCGAGGCATTACCGGAGAAGCAGCTACCCCATAGTTTCCAGATGGTGGGTATCAGCCTGTGTGCTCATTGGGATCGCCAGAGAGCTGTCCAAAAGACATCTTTGTCCCATCTCCACTGAGTCTGATTTTATTGGCCTGGAATGCAGCCTAGGTGCTTGGATTTTTTTCTCTCTCATAAGTTTTTATTGTGAATTAGGTGAAGGTTTACCAAGATCATCAGTTTTTTATTCAACAATTCATACCCATTGTGTTTTATGCCACTTATTGCAATCTCCACAATATAATATGACTTGTTCCACTCCCTACTTATGTCTTCTGTTTCCCTTCCTCCTCTCTTCCTACCCTTCTGAACTTGGGCCTTGGATTAATACTGCCCTTTTGAGATCAAATGGTTTGCTGTTTTCAGGTTTGCGTGCCTCACTTGTGTAATTGCTCCCATTATAGACCAATCTATTATTTGGCTGAATATTGAACCACAGGTAGGAGTTCATTTTCAAACTTAGTGAATAAGGACCATCGTTTCAGAGGTTCTGTTAGTCCCTATCCAGCCAATAAGCCTGGTCTCTTTTATGACTGTGAATTTTGCTTCACTATCTAGGACCTTTGGATGTGATCCCTTTCAAAGAAGTTGGAATTGATAGTTGGAGATCATCTAGTTATTCTGTGCTCAGAGTCATGAAGTCTAATGTTCATGTGGTCCACTCACCACTCTTTCCTCCAGAGTGAGGGTGACAATACTTGCCACCTAGATGGCCACTTGTGAGCTTCTGAAATCCAGCTGCTACTCACCAGCATGGATGTCGAACATAGTCTTTACAGTCTAGGTAATGACAATTGTTCTTGGTGTCCTTCACAACTATAATCCCCAGCCCCCCAGCCCAATAAAGCACTCCCTCCAGTTGTTCGGTTATGCCTAAGGAGTTTTGATAACTTCATCTTCTGTGTGCTCCGGAATATTCAATTCCCTGGATGGTCAGAATGGTCAGTCAGGGCTCAGAATCTTGGTGTTAAGGCTTCTGGTGAGATCCTGGCACATCAGACACAGAGGTTGTGAGGCTAGAGGATGGGCAGAAGGGGATCATACTGAGTCTAACAAGGAAAGAAAAGGAAATGAAGGATATAAGCAATTAAAAGCAAGCGCATAAATAGATACAAATACACAGATGGCCCTTGCAACATTATTCCCAATCTCGCAAACGTGTCAACGGTCTAAATACCCATCAATAGGTGAATGGATAAGTCAAACATGTTGCCTACGGTATATACAATGGACTACTACTCAGCCATAAAGAGAAATGAACTCTTGACACAGGCTACAAGAGGAATGAACCTCATAAGCATTATGCTGAGTGAAATAAATCAGCTTCAAAAAGGACACATTTTGCTTAATTCCACTTACAAAAAATATCTAGGCTAGGAAAATGAATAGAGACAAACATCTCCCAATTGTTTCCAGGGATAGGTAGGAAGGTAAGTATGGTTGTTACATAATGCCATGTCAATTGGACAAATAAGTGAGGTGGAGTCTTTCTTATACCTATATGAGTGTCCTTGGATTTATTTCTCTAGTCAACCCAGCCTAACCCAGTAGGGCCTGGAGGGGAAGTGCCATCCCTGAGACGATACTGAGCTTCCATAAGGGTGATGACATAATTTTGGAATGGGTAAGGATGATATATGAACAACATGCAGAATGCCACTTAATTATAATCTTGTAGAGCGTGGAAGTGACGAATGTTTTGATGCATGTATATTTAGTATGATTTTTAAAGAGTGTACGCAAAAGAGCAATATGGCAAGTCTGTGTTGCCATTTGCTGTTGCTCAGCTAAAAGCGATTCGGGCCTGTGTAGTTCAAAGGGAACCACAGAGGCTCAGGAGGAAAGCTGGTACCATCTCCAACTGAGACTTGTCTGACCAAATGCAGAGTCTCCCTTCAAGTAACTGACAGGTCAGAGGCAGCTCATCTCTGCTGCAGAAGCAATGATTTGTCTCAATTCCCAGACCACTGTCACAGCCATGTCTTGTTGCTCTCGGTGCCCCCCTTCCCCACCACAATAAGTCACTAGAAAGCCATGCTTCATTTAAAAACAAACACATAAAACCCTTCTGCCTCCATCCTGGCACTGTTTCAGCTTATTTAGCATCATAACATATGTCATCTGTTTCCCTAAACAATCTAACATGGACATGGCACGATGGGACTGATGAGTTAGGCAAATGAGAACCAGCCTGCCCTCTGAACACACACGATGGCATTTGACTTGCTGTCAGTAGATGCTGTCGCGTTTCTTCTCCTCTTTCATGGAAAATAAATACAGAAAAGAATGAGGACATGAAAAGGGCTGCAAGATGTTTAGCTCTGGTCTTTCTAGAAAGTGTAGAAAAAAAGTATGTGACCCCTGCCTGCCTTTAGATGCCCCACTCCTCTGGCAAACAAGGATTGCACACTGACCATGGACAAGACATCTGGATCTGGGGGGAGGATATAACAATTGCCCCCACCAGCAAAGAGTTTCCAGATTTACGGGACTACACAGGCCAGGGAGCAGCTCATAAAAAGAACAAGAAGAATCACAAAGGAGGGTGTGCTCCAGCACCACTTCGTCCAGCTGCAGGCACATGAAGGCAAAGTTTCTTTTGCTTTCAGTCAAGTTTATGATTTCCGCTGCATCCCTTACCAACACCTTCACGAAGATCTAGGTTCTTGGGTTGTTTCGCTCCAGGGCGGACATCTCCTTGGTAAAGCTTTATGGACAGCTCATGGTCCAAGAATTCCACCTATATGTTTTGAAAGGGGCCACGTTAAAACCCCTGGCTCAGACTTTCAGGACTGGGCACAATACAGCAAACCCACCATGGGGACAGCAGGATTTGGTAACACTCTCATCTCCATCACAACCTGGACCTGGCAAAGCTATTTTCTTCCACTCACCATCTTTCAATCAATATTTACTCAGCTATTAGTTGCTCCCCAGGCTCAGCATCAGAAAAGAGTTCAAACATTACCGAATTGTCCATCTAATGGTAGAGGTCTGTGCAAGGGATATGAGAGCAAGAGGCTCAGAGATGATCAGTGGGTAACGAGAGAGGGATTCACCTTTATCATTTGTAGAAAGCCCCTGAGGCTTAGTCACATTGGCAGACTTTCCCTGGAGCAAGCAAATAAAGCTGCTCCCGGCTCAGCTCCATTCCTGATCTGGTCTTGCCATGAGACTATCCAGGCTTTGTCCCAACCCCACGTTCTGGAAACCACGAGTGGAAGGAGGTGAATCTTGGGGATACCATGGAAAAGAATGGGCATTGCACAACACTTCATTGTACTCATATGGAGCTTATGCAAAGGCCAAGAGATAGAACCAGGTGAGACTGTGAACAGGACAAGGTGATACTGCATGGTTTAAAATCAGAAAAGGTGTGCATCAGGGTTGTATCCTTTCACTGTTCTTATTCCATCTGTATGCTGAGCAATTTATACAAGAAGCTGGTCTCTGTGAAAAAGAACATGGCATCAGTATTAGACGAAGACCCATGTAATGTCATTGGGAACATTTTCTCACTAAAAATTTTAGGTCATGGCATCAAAAAAGTGTCATTTTAACCTAAATGGGTTTTTAGACCAGTGAAATAACAGCGAGAGTGAGTCAGCATTGTGCACAGAATTGAGCGATACTGGTTCTTTGGGAAATTCATAATCCAACACTGACACTGCTGAGTTAAAGGATGACAGTGAGGAAGATTCTACACCTGAGCTCTGTGATGGGCCAACGTGGTGCTCTACTCTCTTCAGGAATGGATGAGCCAGCTCCACCAAGATTCCCCTTTACTGGAGCACCTGCTATGTATGTAGACGTTGAACACAAGAACGCTTTGGCGTTCCTACAATGATTTCTGACCGATGAGGTCATCGAAAAAATGATTATGATAGCCCGGAGGTTTACTTTCAGGTTTTAACCCCTCTTCAGTTAATTTCTGTGCATGGGGGAAGGTTTGGGGCTTGCTTCATTTTCCTACATACGGTATCTCAGTTTGTCCAACACCATTTGTTGAGCAAGCAGAATTTGTCCCTTTGGATATTTCTGTGTCCTTTTTCGAAGGCTAGTTTCCTGTTGACTGGTGAATATATGTGTAGCTTTTCTGTTCGAATCCATTGATCTATATACCTCTCAGTGTACCAATACACTGCTCTCCCTTAGGGAAAAACAACAACAAAAGTTGTATGAGCCCCTATATAATGATTTTTTTTAATGGACGATGAACTATTTTCCAGGCCAGCACTATCCTATGTTTGAGCACATTGCTGCAGCCACTGTGTCAATCCATCATGCCTTATAGCCTGCGGTACTCATGTTCAGGTATAGTGTTCTGCCATTCACAAGGTTCACACTGGCCAGTTCTTTCAGAAGTGGAAGACCAGGTCCTCCTCCCTCGTCTCTGTCTGGAAACTGCTGAAGTCTACCTGCAGTGAGTGACCCAGCAGGCATTTGAACTACTGGCTGCAAAATTTCCACCATTACAGCCAAATGCAGGCCACCACAGTACAACAGACAGTAACAGCATCTTAACACCACACAAAGGCTCCTCCCTGGGGAGACCACGTGTTCAGGCAATTGCTGCTGTTACACATGTAAGTGGGGGCTACATGAAGTCGCACCATCTCCTGTGGCCCTTCCAGGAACAGGCCATTCTGCTGTTGTTTCTACTGGACTTAGGCTCAGCTGCCAACCTGCCCTCTGCACGCATTCTTCTCCTTACCCTTCCATGTCACCTTCTCTTTGCCCAAGTCAATACTGCTGGTCAGTCACCTGCTGGTGGATGCTTGCTTCTGAAGTTTCTGAACCACATTTCCCCATGGTTATGAGACATTGCTGCTGCCACTGCGAGCATTTAACAGGTTACTTTACACCTTCAATGAGAAATCTAGGGGAATAGAAAGAAAGCTTCTTCTTTCTCCCAAGGAGTGGGTGGTGGTTTTGAACCGTTTCCCTTGAGGTTAGCAGCCCAATGTGTAACCCACTACACCAGTAGAGCCTTGGTGGCACTGTCCAGCAATTATTAGACTGCTAAATATGAGGTCAGGGTTTCAAACCTACCAACTTCTCCTTGGGAGAACGATAAAGCTGTTCCCATAAAAGACTGACAGCTCCAGAAGCCCTCTATAGGGTGGCTATGAGTTGGAATTTTGCGGTCATTTAGGGCTTTTTGGTGGCATGTGATTTTTTAGGGCTTTTAGGTTGTTTGTGGACGTTCAAGGTGTGTTTGGGGCATTCGGGTGGTTTGGGGTTTTTAGGGTGTTTTATAAGATTTTAGGGAGTGTTTAAGGGATTTAGGGGTGGTTTTTTAGAGTGTATAGGTATTTTTCAGCACAATATGGTGATTTTAGTGATGTTACAGAGTTCCTTAGGGATTTTAGGGTATTTTTCATATTATATGTGTTTTTTTCCCCCAGCATTTTAGGTTTTCTTAGGGCTTTCATGGTGTTTTCAGGGCATATATGGGGTTTAGGAATGTTTAGGGTTTGGGAATCTTCTAAGGATGATTTTTGGAAGTTTCACATGTTTGGGTGGGCATTTGGTGTTTTTTTGTGGCTTTAGAGTGTTTATGGGATCCTGTCAATTTGCAGCTTTAATTCCGCAAAGAAAAGTCAGACAGCAAGCCAGAAAGGAGCAGGAAATGAAGGGGAAGCCCAGGCCACATGTTACAGCTGCCAAGTCCGGAGAACCTAGGTGTGGTCGTTGGCTACCTGGGACCGGGAGTGGGGCTGTGCTCCTGCCCAAGGGTGCTAGGGAGTAAACCAATCTCAGCTGGACGTTTGGCTTTTCTACTAATTAGCCGACTCCATGAACTTTCCCAAGGGCAGCTGGTGAATTGCCAGGGGAACCCAGCTAGACCCCCCACACAAAAGCACAGGGATGGTTACAGGAACAGGAGGTTTCACACAGTGGATGTGCAGGGCTTGGGGTCGGGATTGGGGGCCAAGGTGAGGAAGGGGCAGCAATAAGGCCTGGTCCCAAATAATCAGACACTGAGCAATAAAAGTACAAGGACTGCCAAGAGAACATGGGGACAAAGGATGGCTGGACTTCATTTGATATCTTTGGACGTGCTGTCAGGAGAGACCAGTCCCTGAAGGGACATCAAGTCCATGAAGGACATGATGCTTGGCAAAAAGTGGAGGACGGGCAATAAAACAGCTCGAACCAGTGGCTACATCAGTGGGCATAGTAACAATGGTGAGGATGGTTCGAGACCTGGCAGTGTTTTATTTTACTGCTTGTGTTTTTCTAGAACTGTCTTTCCTGGATGCACGAGGAAGGATAACTGTGCTTGTGGGAAGCAAATGCACAGTGGGCAGCGCTTTGGCCAACATAGGTACACCACCGGCACACAGTGCCCCCTTACTTGGCATCCAAAGTGACAGGATTTGTCTTTCCCCAGAGCTCTCCAGCCCTGGGGGAAGCGGCCCTGCCTTCGGCGCACCGCCAGGGGGCAGCACTGCTGCTCTCTCACTGGCTACATCTGTGAGGACCCAGAGAGCAGCTCCTTTCTGCTGCTCTCCTCTCAGACTTCTGCCAAAAGCCTTGGCTCGTCCTGGATCCTCCCTTGATTCCCACTCTGCACCTTTGGGGACGCCCAGCCCATTAACTCTCTCCCATCCTTCCTTGCTGCCTCTTGTCCAGATGCCTGAGCTGGGCTTCAAGTAGTTGTAATGTTATGCTTAGGTGAGATGTGTTCAGCTTGTTTACTGTCTGTATACAAGAAAAGAGTTCAGCCCAAGACATCCACCCTTTTGTTCCTCTATGGAAAGCCTGTTACGTGTCATAGTCTTCTCTCTGTGCAGTGCTTTCCTCTGCTGCTGATGCTTTTACATGAAATAGGACTCGGTGTGTCACCGCTACAGGAAATTATCTCTGAAAAAATAATATGCCCAGAACTCAGAAACAGTGTCAGCTTGCATCTGGCATCATGGAAGCATCATGGGTGTGTTTCCATTCATTCGCTCCTGAGTGTCACATGTTAAACTCAGTGCATAGCATAAACAGCAGCAGGCACAAACTGAGACAAAGCACACCCTTTGCTGTGAAGCACATTCCGACTCCTGGCTGCCCCTGTGCCACAGAGTAGAACTGCCCCGCAGGGGCTCCCTAGCTGTCATCTTTACAGAGGCACATGGCCACACCTCCCTTTTGGGAAGCCACTGGGTAGGTTTGAACTTCAGGGTTGTAGTAGTTGATATTGTAGAGCCCTGGAGTCAGTTCGGATTCATAGGGGCCTGTGCACTAGAGAGAGAAACAAAGCCCAGTCCTGCGCCATCCTCGCACTTGTTACTGTATTTGAGCCGATTCTCGCAGCCACGGTGTCAATCCACCTAAGTAAGGGTCTTCCTCTTGTTTGCTAACCCTCTGCCAAAAATGATGCCCTTCTTGCAGGACTGGTTCCACCATAGTAATATGTCCAAAGTACCTGAGACAACGTCTCCGCATCCTCTTTCAGATCTCCTGCCTTTAGTTTGTCAGCTCACTTCGATGGAGTCGATGCTGAGCCATAGCGACTCTATGAGATCAGAGCAGAACTATCTCTGTGGGTTTCCCAAAGGCTAACTCTATGGGAGTAGAACGCCTCATCCTTTTCTTCTGAGGACTGACTGGTGGTTCCCCACTGCTGACATTACAGTTGACACCCAAGGCATAAGGTACTATGCCACCAGAAGTCCCTTGCCCCTGTGCAATAACCAACACCACCTACACACAAAACCCACCCCTTCTCTGTCAGTTTGATGTATGGTGATGGCTTGAGTTGCTATGAAATTGGAAGCTACTAGGGGGAACCCGACAAAAACTACAATTTTTTCAAAACTATGCATTTAAATTTTTTATCCCCTTCATAGTACTCTCCATTACACTTCACACATTTGTCTAATCTGTGATTACATTCTTGGAAACATTTTTCAAACTCAGCAGTTTGGGTGACACCCTTGTTTTTCCCCCCCTCTTCTGTGTTGTCAAACCACTGTCCTTCATTCATGGAAACAGAAAGAAGTCACATGGAGTGAGTTCAGGTGATTAGGATATGAGGGACAAGAGAGGCATGCTTTTTTGGGGGATGTTTTCATACTGTTATTTCTTTTCTCTTTTTTTATAATCAATTTTTGGGGCCTCATACAACTCTTATCACAATTGATACATACATCATATTTGTACATTCATTGCCCTCATCATTCTGAAAACATTTGCTCCCCACTTAATCCGCTGGCATCAGCTGATAATTATTCCCCATCCCTCATGAACCCTGAATAATTTCTAAATTATTATTTTGTCTTATCTTACACTATACAATATCTCCCTTCAGCCACTTTTCTGTTGTCTGTCCCCCAGGGAGATGGTTATATGTAGATCCTTGTAATCGGTTTCCCCTTTCCATTCCTCCCTCCCTCTACCCTCCTCGTATCGCCACTCTCACCACTGGTCCTGAAGGGATCATCCGCCCTGGATTCCCTGTGTTTCCAGTTCCTATCTGTACCAGTGTACATCCTCAGGTCTAGCTAGATTTGTAAGGTAGAATGGGGATCATTTTAGTTGTGGGGGAAGAAGCATTTAGGAGCTAGAGGAAAGTTGTATGTTTCATTGTTGCTACAGTGCACCCTGACTGGCTCCTCTCCTCCCTGCTACCCTTCTGTAAGGGGATGTCCAATTATCTACAAATGAGCTTTGGGTTTTCACTCCACACTCCCCCGTATTCACAAAGATATGATTTTTTTGTTCCGATGATGTCTGATACCTGATTCTTCCGACACCTCGTGATCACACATGCTGGTGTGCTTCTTTCATGTGGGCTTTGTTGCTTCTCAGCTACATGACCACTTGTTTAACTTCAAGCTTTTAAGACCCCAGAATGTATAACTTTTGATAGCCGACCACCATCAACTTCAGTCACCACATTTGCTTATGCACCCATTTGCCTCCAGCAATTGTGTTGGGGAGGTGAGCATCCCGGAATGCCACTTTAATACAACAAAGTATTTTTGCATTGAGGGAGTACTTGAATGGAGGCCCAATGTACATCTGTTACCTTAATACTAAACCTATAAATATATGCATATAGATCTATTTCCCCATCGTTATACATAAATATATTTACATATGCACATGCCTTTATTTAGACCTCTATAAATGCCCTTTGCTTCCTACCTCTTTCCTTGATTTCCTTTTACTTTCCGATTGTCCCACTCTCATGTTCAGCCTTCATTTGTGTTTCAGTAATTCCTCTAGGTTACATTACTCTTGTTTACACTCTACCAAGCCTCCTACACCCTCCTCACCATCTATTTGGATCACTTGGTGTTCCCTTGTCCCTGGGTTTGTTAACAGCACTTCCTTTTTCCCTACACCCCCCTTTCCCATCTCCCTCCCCCAGCTGTCAGTCCCATTGTTTTCTCCTCCAGATTGTTCATCCAGCCTATCTCATTTAGACAGACCTGTGGAAATCATAGCATGCACAAAAACGAGACAGAGCAAACCCAAGCAACAAAATGAAACAAAAGAACAACACCACCACCAACAAGCCAATGACAAAAAGCAAAACAAAACACAAGAAAGAAAAGCTTTTAGTTAGTTCAAGGACTGTTTGTTGGCCTTTAGGAGTGTTCTCTCATAGAGTATGATGGGTCAGCTAGCCCTGGCCCCAAAGTCTATTTTTGGTATTCCCTGGGGACTTCGTTGCTCTGTTCCCCTTCCTGTTCTGTTGTACACCCTTAGTATTTTGCCTCGGTGTGCTGGGATCAGATCGGGCGATAGAGGCATGCTGTTTTTTTTGTGTGAGCAGGTGCACTGTCATGGTGGCAAAACCAGTCCCCTGTCTACCACTAATCAGTCCTTTTTATTTTAAATAAATCATTTTATTGGGGGATCTTACAGCTCTTGTAACAATTCATACACCAATTTGTATGAAGCACATTTGTACATACATTGCTATCATCATTTCCAAACATGTTCTTTCTCCTTGAGCTCCTTTTTTCCCCTCCTCCCACCCACGTGAACCACTGATAATTTATACATACTTTTTATTTTTATATTTTACGCCTCTGCTGTATCCCTTCACCCAAACTTCTGCTGTTTGTTCCCCTGGGTGGTGGAGTGGGGCTGTATGTCCATCATTGAGATTGGTTTCCCCTTTCTTCTGCTTCTCCCCCCTACCTTCCCTCGTGGTGTTGCTACTCTCAGTATTGGTCCTGAGGGGTTTATCTGTCCTGGATTCTGTGTGTCGGAACTTCTAGTCAATAGCAGTGTGCAAGCTCTGGTCTAGCCAGACAACTCAGACCTTCTTACACAATATCTTCAGAACCTCTATATAGGAAGCTTGATTAACAGTCTGACCTAGTGCAATGACTAAACTCCAAATGCACTATCACCCTCACATCAACAAAACCAAACAAATGAGCATCTTCTTGAAGTTTGAGTTCACTTGACGAGGTGTATTTGAGTGAGGTGATGATGGCGTCTTACACTGACTTGATTTATGTTTGCATTCTGGCTTGTGAGAAGAGCACAAGGTCTTGTCACCAGCAATGACCTTGGGAAAAAAGTGTGGGTGCACTAGCTCAGAGCAAGTTGCCAGATGCCTGCCCAAACAGGAGAATGTATATTTTGAAATGTGTACCCAGTGGAGCTTTGTACCGCTTGGTTTTTTGGCGGGGGTGGGGTGGGGGTGGGTGGAAGGCCGGCTACTCCTTTGTAGGTTAGATAATCTGAGATGTGCTATTTGAAATTTCCTGGGGCCAGTTTTAGACAAAACTAGAAAAGTTAATTTTGCTGTATGGAAAAATCTGACAGTCTGGAAGTATCTAATTTTCCTCACATGCCATCATTCCCCTAGTAGCATTATTCTTAGTTAAAGCTCTCCTCTGTTCCTCCTTAGGGTTTCCCCACTACCTGATGTTCCTTTTCTCCTACTCATCATCAAGGGACTTGTGTCCAAAGTGAGGACAGCAAATAAGAGACCCTCCTGACTCTCTGTTAAGAAGGGTGCTCTGGTGCATGCGTGTGTTTATGTGTGCACATACAATCGCATTTGAATTTTGTTGGAAGAGGCTTCATAGAGACAGAGAGTGACATGGTTAGAGCTGCTGCACATGTAGAGCACTGTACTCTATGGTGTTCTAATTCAAATGCATGTAAGGTCCAAGAGAGGTAATAGAAGCAAGTGACCAGGGTCAGGGAAGGCAGTAGGAGGAACTGAGGGAGCCTGAATGCCTCACACCCTGCCAGTTTCACTGATTCTTGGATGGGAGAGTACCAACCTAGTGCTGTGAAATCTTCGCAGTTTTCAGAGGCTTGGGGGATTTAAATTTTGTATGTAAAAAATAGACATCTAAATGCTTGTAATTTATTGATTTCGATAAACACACTGAATGCCAGTACGCAAGTCAAACAAACCAAATTGACAGCCATCGATTCTTTGCCAACTCATAGTGACCCTATTAGACAGGGTAGAACTGCCCCTCAGTTCAGCTCCCAGCCCTGGAGGCCCACCAGTTCCTCGTTATTATCATGAGGAATACTATTTTCACAAGAGCATTACATACCCCTAGAGACTAAACCATAAAGCCATATAGGCTTTGACCATCAATTCTGATATGCTTTTTCCTCAAACTGATGGGTCATTTGATGGAATCCTTGTATTACTTCCCTAACATAAAAATTAATCAAGCAAAGGAGATTCAGTGCTCAGTACTACAGCCCCCTATTTAGAGATTAACTCTTAAAAACCACCACCACCACCACCACCACCACCACCACCACCACCACCACCGCCACCTTATCTATGTTGATAAAAACTTGAGTAGGCTGTATAAATATCTCAAGTATTTAGGATAAAATGGATTCTTATTCTACTGTCACATATTTAGTTTGAGTTATGTGTTTCCATCCGAACACAAATTAAATAGACCTCATTGACATATTTTCAAAATGCCATAAAAATTAAATGATTACCTTAAAAGATACTCAGTATAATTAGGCATCAGAAAAATGTACATCAACACTAGAGCGAGATAGTGTTTCAACCCATCAAGATGACACTAGCCAAGAATATTAAAAATACCATTGAGTGCTGGAAGAATGAACAGATTTGTGTCAGAAGAACAGTCTGAAAGGTCCTTAGAAGCAAGCACGGGGAGACTTCACATGCTTTGGATATGTTATCAGGAGATGCCAGTCCCTGGAAAAGGCTGAAATGTTAGGTTCAAGTATAGCAACAGTTTTGAAGATGGTGTAGGACTGCGCAGTGGTTCATTCTGCCTTGAGTTGGAACTGACTCAATAGCACCTAATGCTAAAAGCTAGATGCTTTTGATCCTAAATGAAAAGTGGATGGTCCAGCCTCCATACCAGCTACGTGGACAACTGCCCCTCCCCCCAGAAGAATTTACTTTAGAAGACGGCACTGAACCTGTAGCTAGGGGAGATGGACATGTCTGATCAGAGCACACAGGGGCAAATGAAGGGGGAGGAAGAGAGTGGAGCACACACTGGTCCACCAGGCTTGGAGGATGATTTTGGCACTCTGAACAGCCAATGTACAGAGTGGACCATATGGCTGATCCCACTATGAGACATGCCATCCCTTGCTGGCCCAGAGCCCTATGGGGACAATACCGGAGACTCTGTGTTGGGACTGACCCGACTGGCCCTCCAACACGGAGGCAAATCACTAAAAGCATGCAGCAGAGCAACCATGAGAGCAGAGCGGGTAGCCCCTGAGGGAGTACAAAGGACAGACTCTGGGGCCAGAGCAAGATACGCCATCAGACCTGACTGAAGGACACACCTATAGAAAAAAAAAATCAGACCTTGATCTATTTACAGGTTTTTCTTTCTTAAAAAATTTTTTTGTCTTTTAATTAATTTACTCTTTTATTGATCATTGGTTTTCTGTTGTTGTTTTTTTGTCATCACAGTGTTCTCACCCATCGCCTATCTTGCTATGGTTTGATTTTTGGTGCATATTATTATCTCAACAGATCTATCTAGATAAGATAGGCTGGAAGAATAGTCTGGAGGAGAAAACAACAGGACCAATGGTTCCCGGGGACATGGGAGAGAGAGAGGAGGGGGTAAGGAGGTGATGCTGACCAATCCAGCGACAGGGGAGCAACAAGTAATCCAAAATCCGTCGCAAGGAGGGTGTGAGAAGCCTGGTAGGTATTCAGCAAGGGCAATGTAACCAAGAGAAATTACTCAAACCCAAGTGAAAGCTGAGCATGATAGTCGGACAAGAGGAAAGTAAAAGTAAATAGAGGAAAGAACTAGGTGACAAAGGGTATTTCTAGAGGTCTACATACTGGCATGTACATATGTAAATATATTTATACAGGAGGGTTCGTAAATAGATCAACGTGCATATATTTATAGACTTAGTATTAAGGCAGTAGATGGACATTGCCAAATACTTACTCAATGCAAGAAGACGTTATATTAAATTGGCATTCCATGATGAACACCTTTCCAACATGATGGTTGAAGAAAAATGTGTGCACTAGCAAATGTGGTGAAGAAAGCTGATGGTGCCTGGCTATCAAAAGTTATAGCATCTGGGATCTTACAGGCTTGAAAATAAAGAAGCGGCCATCTAGCTCAGAAGCAACAAAGCCCACATGGAGGAAGCACACCAGCCTGTGTGACCATGAACTGTTGAAGGGATCAGATATCAAGCATCAAAGAACACAAAAATCATGTCATTGTAAATGAGGGTGAGTGCAGAGTGGAGACTCAAAGCCCATTGGTAGGTAACTGGACACCCCCTTCCTGAAGGGATGTGGGGAGGAGATAAGCCAGTCAGGGTGCAGGGTAGCAACAATGAAACATGTTTCCTCTAGTTCCTAAATGCTTCCTCCCCCCACTATCATGATCCAAATTCTACTTTACAAATCTGGCTAGACAAGGGGATATACAGAGAGATCGCCTTGGAGATTGGGTGGATGTTCCCACAGTAGCGTGGAGCCTCACAAGTGGTGGTCAGGCGTTTCCCCCAGTCACTTGTAGGACCTCAGGATTTAGGCTGGGGATGCCCCCACTTTTTATAGGGGAGAACAACCTGTGGCCTGGTGTGTGGGAGAGGACCAGCGTGAATTCCCCAGCTGCTTGCCACACCAATAAGTGGGGGGTGGGAGCTCCCTCAGTTGGGCCTTCAGGTTTGCCCTAGGCAGAGGGGAGTGGCCTGGAGACAGCTATTGTCTTGTGATGGGAAAGAGAGTGAAAGGAGAGGAAAAAGAGAGAAAGAGGAAGACACAGACTGGGGCAATAATGCCAACCAGACTGACAACCACTCACCCATACACAACTAAAATGCACAGAGTAAACAAAGGTGACAACAGTAAAAAAAAAAAAAAAAAGAAAAGAAAACAACTAAAAAGGAGAACCAAATCTGTGGAGGCTGTGGTAGGAAGTAGAGAAGAGCTAGATGGAGCGGAGAAAAGCAGAAAACCTGTAAGAAGAGTCCAATAAAAGGAAAAAGAGAGAAGAGAAAAGGAAGGAGAAGGAGAGAGTATTTTTTAAATGGTTAAAGAAATAACTGACCCTGTGTTATGCTGTGCGTAGCTCTGACTCGTCCTGTGTGCAGTACTGTCTTAGGGGTCAGGCTGCCCACTAGGAGGACAGGGTTGCCCTAGGCAGAGTGTAGGGCTCTGGAAACCAGCAGTGGTATGTGCAAGCAATGAGAGGGAGCAGAGAGAATCGTACAAGCTAAGAGAGAGGTGAAGAAAGCAAAGACAGAAAGAGGAAAGAAAGAAAAAGAGAATAAAGAGAATGAAGGAAATAAATCCAACTGAGTTCACTAAGGTTGGCTGTGATGGTAAAGAGCAAGGAGAGAGAGAAGGAGGAAATAAAGTATAAAGTAGTAGCTGATCCCTGATTGCTTGGATGAGGGGCCAGAGGGGTTTAGACACTGCTCCAACATGGCAGGTCAGTGTGCCCTTTTAATGCCGGGACCCAGTGGTGCTGGGCAGAATTGCCCTAGTTGACGAGATCACCTTAGAGGCATGACGGAGGTTTCTTCAACGGTGCAGCGCACTGTAGGTGTTTGTCCCAGGTGCCTTGTGTGGTGTGCAGCACTCCCACACAGGGCAGGCTGGAGTGCCTCCTGCTATTTGGGTTGATTTGCCCTAAGCGGAGGGAAGTGACCTGGAAGCCTTTAGTGGCATATGAGAGGAGAGAGTGGGAGAGAAGAGGAAAAAGAGGGGAAAAGGGGAAAAAAGAGGGATAAAGAAGAAAGCGAGTAAATAAAAGCCCAACACCAACCTGAGCACGTTGAAACTGAGTGCGGTGGAAAAGTTAGAAGGGCTAGTGAATAAAGTGAGAATAAGTAGAGCAGTGGGTAAGGAGGTAATGATACTTGATCACCTGTCCTTGAGGCCAGAGGAATTCCAACTCTTCCTCAAGGTCACGGGGTCATGGACTTGTAAGGTCTCTCTCTCTGGCCTAAATTCCAACCCCAGTCCTTGGCTCCCCGCGAGAAAAATTTCATGCGGAAGCCAGGCTCGTGATCCAAGTGAATTTAATGAGAGTTAAAAGAAGCTTCAGGTTTTACAAGGCACCCATAGGATTCCTTTGACCATGGGGCCTGGCAGAGACTGCCTCAGGTCATGCAAGGATCTCTCTCCTCCCAGGAAGACGACCAGACCACCCCTCTCCCTTCTGGTTCCTGCCTTTTCAAGGGTTCCCGGGGAGGCTGGTGAAGGACCCCAGGTCAATCCCATTGGCTGAACTGCAATCATCTGGCCCAGGTGGGCTGCTCCAGGTGCAACATCCATTGGAGCCCACGGGCAGGAAAATCCAGCTTTCCTATGCTGGCTCTCCTGGGCATGCGTTAATGGACTTTCCCATCCCTGATGTAGGGTTCCACAGATGCTGTGTGAGATTACTTCAAAAGCAAGATCGCGCCCGTGGCCAGGGGTCACTTGGGTGCTGGAGTACCTGCCTTGTGCTGCATGTAGCACTGCAGCAGGGGCTGGGAGGGGGCACTGGGGGGCTCCCTCAGCCCCGTCTAGGGCTCCAAGACCGGCAGGGCCTCCCCAGCTATGTGTAGAATCACTGAGAGGGAAGCTTGTTGTCCTATCTAGACTGCTGATGCTTCCTAGATCAGAGGATTTTCTTTTTTATCCCTCTGGCCAGCTAGAATGAAATTGTCTCCCACAGTCTCTGGGCTACAGCTCAGTGCTGTTTAAGGCTGACACTGCTACAGCGGGTCTTTGTTATGGTAAAAGCTGCCAGGCCCTGTGGCTGAGTTCTGGCATTCCTTAGCTAGGTTGCTTCTTATGCTGATTTATGTTAAGGGACTCCCCTATGTGGTGCTTGGAGCTGAGCAACCAGACTTGGTTTGAGTTTTAAACCAATCATTTATGTTTCACCCTTAAAAAAAATTCTACTTGTGATGTGCTCAGATTTGGTGGCTGTCAAGCTGACCCCCAGAGGGGGAGATGCAGCTTATCAGGGGGGTTGTTTACTAGTCGGCCAATTGGAACTAAATTTGCTCCCTGGACTCCCGACTTTCTGCCTTTTTCTCCCACACCATGATCTTCCTAAGGTAATAATATATTTTTTCTTCTACTCTAAATTATGGCTACCCACCACCAACCCCTGACCGTGAGCTCAAGGCATCCAACCGCATGGAGAGCTCAGTGTGTGGTTCCCCTCGTGTCTGAGATTCTGCCCCCTCTCAGGGCGTCCACCTGCAGGGATCCCTGCTCCAGGCAAGGGCATATCTGGCACCTGCCACTTCGTCAAAATTATAGTGCTTTAAAGCATTCTTGGTTTGCTTTGTGAGTGGAAATCCCACAAAAGAAGGGGTTCAGGAGAAACCCTGTTACCCTAGTTCTAATTTCAGAACTCCACCTCCCCGTTTCCTTCACCTAATTTCCTATTTTTCTGGTCTGGCAGCAGGAGCTCCAGATAGATGGGTCCTATCTGGTCGCCATTTTCTCTGAATCCCTCCATCTATTTTTTTTACACTCTTAAAAAGTACAAAACATTTACTCTACAAGCGCAAACAGATTTTCAAAAGCAGGGAAAAACCTGAACGTTCAGTACATGGTTCAATCGTCTTTTCATCTCTGTGCCCTAACTATGCTGAGCTCCATGGAACTGCATGGAGGGGAGCTATTCTGGCGTCATCGAGCCAAGTGAGTGTTTTGAATTACCTCAAGTGAATATTTGACTGGAAAGCATAGGGTGTAAAAAAACCCTGAAATCAGTTGGTGCACATCCATCACAAAGAACAGGGCCTTGTACTTAAACCTTTTTTCTGAAAATAAGCAGCCATCTAAGTGAGATATCAACTAAGGCCGCCCAGAACAAGCAGCACAGCCAGTGTGATGCCAGGGTGATAAATAATAGAATCTCAATCTGCAGGTATGAACAAGAATCAGAGCTTAAGTTCGGAACACCCAGTTTGCAAAAGGACTCAAATGCACATGCGGGGTGAATTCCCTCTGACCACAGTCCATGGACATGAACAGATACAGTTAAGTTCAAATGTAACACCTGATCATTTGATCTCTTCAGACTAATTTTAATTTGGTTCCAGTTTTTAGTATTTTTCACTTTCTGTTCGATTGAGGTTTTTCTCTCTTTTATCATTGTTAGTTTTTCTTTTCTACTTGTTTCTTGATTTTGTTTTGTATTTTTTTTTAATACATATGAAATCCAGGAGAGGTAAATCCAGAGAGACACTAACAGAATTAACAATCACCTAGGGACAGGCAGGGAAGATTTGGGGGAGTGAGGGGGGGGCTAACAAAAATGAATATAAAAGAAGGAAATGATGTAAACCTGATTGTGGTGAGGATTACACAAATCTTAATATGACTGAAGTATTGAATGATATATGTGAATTATATGAGAATTAAAATAAAACAAAAGCTGAGGTCAGAGATAGGGCAGCAATTTAGCCCTGAATCTCTTGGTGAAGATTGAATGTCATTTTGTGCCAAGAGCCCATTTTTCCACTCATGAAGTTTGGGGAACCGGCCATGCTCCTTCATCACTTTTCTTACCTCAATAAATGGGTACAGTTCACTCTTCTCCCTTTTCTTCTCTGTCACATACTTTGCAGCAGTCAGGGGAACAGAACTTACAGTCCTGAAAGGGATCCATGAGTGTTAGTCCAGGTAGACTAGAGAAACAAATCCACACTCAGATGTGTATAGGAAAGACCTTTATATACAAGAACAGTTGTATATTGAGAAAGCATTCCAGCCCAACCAAGATCAAGTCCATAAGTCCAATATTAGCCCATGTCTGATATCAATCTATAATGTTCTCTTCAGACTCATGAAACACCTTCAATGACCCCAAATGCAGGAAGATCACAGGTCAGTAGTTGCAAAGTCTTCTGCATCCAGTGGTGGTAGAAGCATCTCAGCTTTGGCAGGGTCTCCATGTGGCTCCTCCAGTTCCCAGGGCATGGGTTCTATCAGTGTGGTGCCATGTGTCTTGTTAGTAGGACATCTCTCAGGGAATGAGCAGAAAGATAGTCTCCTGCCTCCAAGGAGGAAATACCAGATTTCCCAGAACCCTGACGGGAAGGCCAGGCCCACAAAGAGGCCTCATTGGCCATAACCCAATAGAGAGACTAGAGTCTACCCCTTCACTCTTAATCCTCTCAAGTCCCAAATTGACACCAGATTGTATAACTACAACAGACCACCCCTTGTCCATTTGACATTTTCACAAAATTCTTTAGCCGTATATAATTTCAAAACAATAATAGAATCATATCAGTATCTAACAGTATAATATGAAAATGCATACATTTCACTCCGTGCCACCCTCCTTTAAACATAATATTCTGTAAGTGATAAAACAAAAATATCCTATGCTTAACAATTGCAGGTAAGGTACACCCACATATTAATCCTATAATTCTATGAATATATTCCAGTATCTATGAAATCTTGTAAGCTAGCCACTTCACGCCTTTATCTGGCCCATTTTGGCTATCCAGTTTCTCTACTGCCTACTTCCATCAACCCAGTGCTCTGAGGAGACAATCATATTCTTCAATATAAAGAGTCTTCATGCCAGTTGGAACCTTGTGAAGTCCACATCCACAAGAAAGTCAAAGCAGGACAGTTCGTCTACACAGTCTGCAGCAGTATATACCAGTGCACAGGCTCAACATTCTTCTCTTCATCTGGTCGGGTTCGGGTCAAGTCAATGTGGGCTTCCTCTCTTGGCCTCACCTCAGTGTCCATTGGTCGCATTGCCTTTAGGCCTTGGCCCCATCACCAATTCTCCACAACTCTAGTCCCCTCAGAGTAGGTCATGGACTTCAAACGAGTCAACCTGCTCTCATCTTCTTCTCTACTGCCTGTAAACCAGGTCCACGAGTGTCAGTGGTCAGAATGAACCCGCTGCTCTATTGCTGCTATTCTGCCACTTTCACTCAACAAGCAGATCCAGGTGGTCACCTAGCAATCATTTCAGGCTTCTACAGGCTCCCTTGAATGTTCAGTACTAGAAAGGAGTTTCTTCAGGCTTTGAGATTTTTTTCCAGTTTCTGACAAAAACCACTATTCAAAATTCAAATATTACAAAAGTTCCCTTTTAATGCACATGAAGCTCTTCCTCACAGTGGGAGCAGTGCACAGAAACGGACCTTGATGCTGGGCTGCTCTGTGCGTGCTTTGGTCAGTTGGGAGCTGCTGATTCACAGATTCACTTCACGTGGATGAAGATGCTTGTTTGCTTCCCCGTGAGTTTATCGCGCTTCAACAGAGAAGAACCCTGTTCTTGGGTTTTGCCTCTGCCTTGCTCCTAGCACCGCTGGAATAGAAAGATTACAAATGATTTTTTTGTTGTTGTTTTAAAAAACAGAAAAGAAATGCCGTGTACCTGTTAGGTAAGTAGAGGCAGAACTGAGGGTGGTCGCTGTGCATGCCAAACCTCCTCCCCATCACAGACAGTTGAAAGCTGCTTCAGGCTGGAAAGATGCACACATTTAGGTCCTTGTGACAGGAAGCAGGTCAACCTGGGCGGGCCCCCATCTAGACCAGGTGGGCTTAATTCAGTCAATGGGGTCAAACAGTACCGTCAGCCATGCCTACCAACAGGGTATGGGTGGGGGCCTCCCACCAGCTGTCATGCAACCCAGCGCGCGTGGGCTGTCCAGTCCGCCCCCACCCCCCACGAGCATATTTGCCTCTTCTATCCTTTATAAAGTCACTTGGATCACAAACTAGGTTTCTGCGTCAATTGGTTCTTGTGTGAAGCCAAGGACAGAGGTACATTTCTCCCAGAGAGAGCCCTCACATAACCAAATCAGATTATAGCCTTCAGTGTTAGGGTTCCAACGAATTTTGGGGGAATATCTCAAGTGGTAGTGGTAAGGACACAACTCAATCCATATTATCTCTTTATTTTGCTCAGCCAGATGCTTGCCCTTTGAGCCTGAATTGTTGCAAGGCTTATTACCCCATCAAGTGTTCCCAGAGCAAGCCCTAAATGGGCAGTAGTCACACACAAGGAAGATTTGCAGGGGACACTGTTAAGAATGATTAATGCTTAAGTGTTCCTTGTCTCCCCAAATGTACCATCTGGCAGAAAATTTCTTAGATCTCTCTCCTGGGAGAGATATACCTCAGCTCTTGAATAACTCTCCTGGTCATAGACGTCAAATTCCAAGCTTTTCATCCAACATTCATAAAGCTAAATAAATGTTACATAAACCTAAGTTCTCTATCTTGCATAAGACAAAGTAAAACCATGACTTGAGAAGGTTTTCATTGAGGACAGAGACAACTTCAGATATTCTAAGCCTATGAAATTGGTCATGATTCAGGCAACTTGCCAAGGAAGCAGGTAATACCTAGGTGGGAGGTGGAATGAATAAGAACTTGCACTAAGATTCCATTCCATCAGGTGCAGCTGGTGACTTTGGAGGCCCAGAGCAGGCAGTGGGAGAGAGAAGACCAGAGCAGGGGAGGGATGTGATGAGCTGGAGGGTAGAGGGAGGGATTATGTGTTGTTCTGCTGTCACCTCCCACCCCACTGTGACCCTTTAGTGATGTGGGCCCAGGTTTGTGATGCAAGTGGTTTTGAAGGCAGAGGGGACTCAGAGTGCTCAGTTGCCTGAGTGCAACCGCTGTATCCAGAAGATGGAGGAGATTCTCTTTCTGCTGGAACAGAAAAGTGCTTCCTGGCTGACCTACCAATACCCCACCTGGTTCACTGTTTTGACCTTGGGCATCCTGTATGGAGTGGGTTGCTTCTTCCTGGTCCTCCCCTTCCTTCCAAATACTCCACCTGTGCGACCACCCAGGAAAAGGATAAAGGTAAGAAATTCTCAACCCAGCCATAGGAGAGATTGATTTTTCCTTGTTTTATAAATTTTTCCTTTCGTAATTAATTTCCTGATAGGGGAAATCTCAAGAAAGAAGAGACCATCAGCCCTGGCTTTGGAATGTTGATGAGGGCTGGTGCGTCCTTACTCACTGTTAGGACTTTGTTCACTGCATTGGTATCATTTTATCCTTGCCGGCTTATGTTGATTTTCATTATTTCTGTTGGCTTTCCCTGTTTGTGAAGCACAGGAGGCGTGGATGCATCATGATCATGGACACAAGGGTTGACAGAGTTGCAGGTGGAGAGATCTCATGGCAGAGGGAGGGATTGTGAGATCAGCAGTGTGGAGAACTTCCCCATCGGGAAGCTAGGGAGTGAAGGGGGATTGATTTCAAGACGAAAAAATGAAGGAGGCCAGAGGGGACAGAGAGCTTTAGACCTGACTGTGATTACACAACTCCTTTTGAAGGCAATTTAACCATGGAGGGGGGGGGTGTTGTTCTAAAATGGATATGGTAATCATTGATTGTACCATTGCCCTTGATCTGATTGAACGACTGAACTATTGACTCGTATGATATGTAAATCATTTGCCAGTAAGATGAGCATTCAAAAATATTTCTCTTTGAAGATCTCAGACCTCCCATCTCTAGTTGTTATAGAGGGCAATAGGTAAAAATCCCCAATATAGTGACGCAGTGGCTAAGGACTAGATGACTAGACATTTCAAAGGGCAGCTCTCATCACTGGGTCCTCAGTCTCTTTCCTTGAGCTCCAGTCTCTGGGCCAAGGCTCCTTTTCTGTCTGGGCTAATTGAGAAAGCATGGCTGACCCCGGGGAGGAAGTGGTCAAGGGCTGGCCCAGAGCTTCAGCCTCCATAATCAAAATCTTGCCCACCAGAACACTGAGTGCTGAGAGTGTGTGCTCTCCGTGAGCAGAGGAAGGCTGACGGAAGAAATGCACTCTAGGTCTCACACAGAAGCTGGTTTCTGGGCTTTAGTCATTCCATGGAGATTGTCATTCTTCTAATCACCAGTAAATGCCTGCAGTTTGTCACAAAGAACAGATGCAGGATTGGATTCCAGCCTGACTTCCTCTCTTGTGCCCCAGCCTCAGGTGGAGACAAGGAGAAGCAGCAGGTCAAGGGACAAAGGTGACGCTCTGAAAGGTAAGGTTCTGCCCATTCAACCAAGCTCTGTAAGCTCTCCTGTCCCCTCCTCTGCAGGATGCCAGTGGCAACAGCCCGTCTCTCTCAGGTAATAATCCTGAACAAAAGGATACTGTGGATGGAAACAGAACCCAGATATTTCCCAGATGTACAGGAGGGGCCTAGGATGGGATGAAGGCTGGCCAAGGTAGGACCCAGTAGGGGGCAGTGGGGGTGTCAGGAGCAGATTCTGGTGGATTTGGAGGTGGAACATTGAGGGGTAACTGCGATAAGCTGTGTAACTTTGCCAAGGTTCAGATTGCTCACTGAGACCCCACAGACAATATTGGAAACCGATGCTCCTTGAAATGCCAAAGCACCTCCTGCCCGTGGGAGTAAGCTATCATTTGACCTTGAGCTCTGGAGAGTCCAACGTCCTAAGTGCACAGCCCGTGTGACATTCCTTTCGGTCCTCTGGGAGGGCTGCACCATAACGGTTCTCTTGATTTCCAGTTTTCCGAAGCTTCCTGCAAGAACTATATGGCGCTCAGAACCTGCGTTTGCGTCTTAGGCAGAAGTAAGTAACCTTCCTGCTTCACCGCGGGGTGCATCTTCCAACCAGGGTGCCTGTGTGGCCTCGGGCTGCAGAGCAGCTGGGATGCGCTGGTTTGGGGGACACTTTCAGGGATGGGCAGAGAATGACAGGAGTCCCGGGCAGTGGGGTGGGGCAGGAAGAGCAGGCCATCAAGGCTTGGGGAGGGGCTGAGCTTGCACCGACCCTTGCTAGCCTGCTAGGTCTCTTGCCCCTTCAGTCCTGGCTGTAATCTGGTCCTTCTGTCTCCTGCAGCCACTTGGGAAACCCACTTGACACTGGCAGCTTTGGTCAACAGAAAGCTCAAGCCCTCTCTGGTAGCTGGCGAAATAGAGGTACGGCTGAAGTCCACGTCGGTACGCGCGCCCCACACGGTTCTGCGGCTCATCCATTCCGGACACCTAGGTCTCAGAACTCCACCCTTCCACGGGCCCAGATGTGCATCTCAACTTCTCATGTCTTACCCGCCTTGAGTCAATCACCAGACTGCGCACATTCCCATGAACCTGACAGTCTTTCACCCACACCACTGGCTCTTCCCTCACCCAGTGCCAAACCCCCGGATTCAAAGGCCTACCTGCAGCCTCCAAGCACTCTCTGGGACTCACCAGCCCCGCACCCCACAGGGACTCGTTCTCAGAATGACTTGTTGGCAAGGCCCAGGCAGAGCCCATCTCCACACAACCGCTGCTCCACACCTGCCATGGCAGCCATCACAAGTCAGGATCCCACAGGCCTCCCTACTGCCTCCCCACCCCAGTGTTGGGCAGCTGCCAAGAACTTACAGCTTCCCTCCTTGGAATACTTTGGGTCTCTGAAAGAGCACTCTACCTGGCACCCCCAAGAAGACACCTTTCGGGAAGGACCCACAAAGAGGCAGGGGGAAGTAGGGAGGCCCACCTTGCTCAACCCCAATGTCCACAAGCTGCTGGAAATAGAAATCACAAAGGCAGAGAAATGGAATATTTGGGAAGAAAAAGGAAAGGGTGTATCAGAATACCATCTGCAGGCCTTAAATATGTTGAAGGCACTCGATGGGGAGCAGATCACTGCACCTCCCCAGCCCTTCTGGAATGCCAGCATCAAAGCAGAGCAGATACCCAGCGCTCAGAAGCATTTTCCACAAAAATTCAGTGAGTTTTTCTGGGGTCTACCTTTTCTGCACAGCGAGTCTCTGGCAGCTGCTCTCAGGGTCTCTGGATCCACCCTAGAGTTTCCCACTGTCTTATTTAATGAAATTCCTAATGCCTTACCAGCTCAAATGCAAGCTAAAGAGTACCCACTCTTGTTGCAACGTCACTCCTTGCCCTACACTGAAGGCCGATTCCAACTTTTACTTCCAACTGCATGCCAAGCCCAGGCCCCACCGCCGGCTACAGTCCTGACTCCGCCCGGTCCACAGCCCCGTGGCCCACTCGCAGTACCTTTTCCTCCTCCTCACAAGAGTCGCTGTGATGAATCCTGTCTTACCGTCCACACTAAGTCCCAATCACGCATTCCAAATTCACTTCAACAGCTGGAAAGCCATTTTTTAAAGAAACAACAGGAAAGTGAGAGTTCTTTACCCTTTATGATACCACCACCCCAGGAAGCTTTTTGTCTTCGCAAACCCACTCATCCCCAGGACAATCAGAAGGTCCAGACCCCAAAGACAGAACCCAAGCTTCCTGACTGCTTGAAGCAATCGGAGCTCCACCGCCAAGAGAACTTCCCTCAATTGCAGGGGCCCCTCGGCAATGGGACTCTTGAGTCTCTGACACTAAAGCAGCCTCAGGAAAAATGGCCAGGGACTTGTCTGGATATGAAGCAGCCCGAAATGCTCCTGCTCAACACCTGGAGACAAGCAGGGGAAGAATGTAATGAAGACGGTGTCCCCAGGAAGATGCACACACCCTGGACCGTCGCTTGCGTGCTGCAGAGCCGGTGTCCAGCTGAGGAACAACTCGGTCAATGGACAAGGGAATTACTTGAGGAAAATATCCAAATGTAATCTATCTCTCTGTGGATCAGGAAACTACTGCCCAAAAGGAACTCCGGGAGCCGACTCAAAGGAGTTAAGTGATTTGAGGATACACAAGGGGATTAACGCAGGAACTTACACCCTAAGGGGTCCAAATAAAATCCTACTGGAAAACACCCTGAATGTCCACATGTGCAGGAAGGTGGAGCAGATTAGAAAGGATCAGATCCCTGGCATTGTTTGCCGTTCATGTCTTGCGACCACGCATGCTTTGTCTATTTCCCTGACCCACCCACATGTTGTCAATGTGGCCTCCTGGGGAGAGCTGGAAGATCTGAACACAACGCAGAGCCTTTCCTTTCTCAGCCCGGGCACTCAACAGGTGCTGGACTCGCATATCGTAAGGCTCCAAATGAGGCAGAGGTGGTGCATGCCCCTCAAAGTCCTTGAGCCCACAAACCTCTGTAGGACAAGAAAAGACAACGCAATGTCCTTTCCAAAGTCCACCTGCTTAGCCACCCCTAAGTATTGAACTAACCTAGTAACTGAGGCTGCCAAGGTCCTGGGAGAACCCTGTCAGGCAGACTGGGGAGAGAGAGTGACCACAAAGAAATCAAGCCCTACCCTGGAGAGTCCTTTTGCTGATTGCTCCCCTACAGAGGAGCCTGTTCAGGGAACCCCAGCCTACCCCCCACTTGATAATGACAGTGGATGCTCATTGGCCCTCAGGCAGCCGTTTCCAGCCTTCATGCCCAGTATCCTTGGCAGAACCTTCCAGAATGAAAGTGTCCAGAGAGAGAGAGCCTAGAGCAAACCTCAAATCCAGTACTGACCAGCAAGGGGTCAAGGAAAGAGGGTGCTAGTTGTGCCCCAGGAGGCCCCAGATTGGAAGTGAACTCTGAATGTCCATCTTCAAGAGCCAAAGAGACAGGGTTGGTGGTGGTCAAGAAGTCCTCTTCAATAGAGCTAGACGATAGAGACACTTTCAAAACCAGTGTGCTGGCAAAATCTCAAACCAATGATGTGGACCCGGGGGTACTTCGAGGCTCTAGGATGTAGTAAAAGTTTCCTGCTACCTGGAAAGTGTGCTCCAGTTCCTGAAAAGCCAAGCCTTACAGCACGAGTGTGCAGTGAGATTAAGCTCCAGGTGGAGGTAGAGGCAGAGGATGGTTCTCCATGCTGTCCTGTTGACGGGCTCCTTCAGGACTGCACCACTGATGTGCTCACTGCCACCAATGTTTTGCCTTCTCAGGTGGTCCATTGCCGCCCCCAGCATTTGTTCACTGGGGATAAGCCAATATGTCAAGGGCCAAGTGGCTTCGTGGTGGCTAGAGCAAGTTACATGGGGCAGCAGAAGCTCAAAAGCCCCAACCTTCAGGACCCCTCGACAAGGAGAAGGAAGGATGCTGTTCCCACTGACAAGAGGGAGACTCATAAATGGCCCAATCCAGAAGAGCATGGAAAAGGATTAGCGGGAAGAGGCATCTCCCAAGTCTGTGGGTTAAGCCAGCCTGTGCAAGACAAGGCATTGGCTGAGTGCCTTGAGATCAAGTCCTCACAGCTCCCACCAGAGAAGGGACAGCTTCCTGCTGAGGGCCACAGCAAAAAATGGAGGAAGCACTTTGTCCAGTGGATTTGCTCCAGCAAAAAATCTACAGGACACGGTGATCCTTTGCAAAAAGGAAAGCCCGTATTACCCTGTGGTCACAGCCTTGGGCCCCTTCAAAGACAACCAGTGTCTCCTAACAAGGTCACAGAGGCTCAGGTGCTCACGACAGATGTTGGCCAAGTCCTAGAGGGGACACCAGGCTGTCATCAGGAGTATCTTGCGTCAACGTTATGTCCACGAAAAGAAGCGCAGGCCTCAGTTAATGGATGTTCCTCCAGCTGCAGGGCTCCTTTCTTTGTAGAACACAGGAGAGTGGCAAGTGTGAGACCCTGCCTCCACCAGGCGATACCTGACTGCCAGAGCCTTCCCACCACGAGCACCTGTATCAGGGATGTATTCACAAATTTCTGTCCGTTCAGGGGATTCAATATCAGAAGCCACACTCAGGCATTGCCCCCCAGGGTGTTTGTGTGCCCAGTCAGCTTGCAGCAGCAGAGGCGGAGGAGGTGGGCTTACTCCAGTTACCCTTACCACTGCCCACGTCACTGTCTTCGAGAATATGTCTTATCTGGCAAATTAGAAGACGCTTCTTCTGCTCTGATTAGTAGGAAAGTATCCATGCCAGCCACTTTAGCCTGTTCTGCACAGGCTAATGGCTTCTCTCAGCCATGATATTCATTGTTCCATAATAGAGATTTTCCCCCTCCTACATTAAAGTGTGACTTCTGTGCTGCATGGCGGGATCTAGAGGGGGTGTCATGTGTGTTAGTCTGTGTAGACTAGAGAAACAAAATTCACACACTCATATTTTATGAGTTTTATATAAAGGTTAAGTGAACATTGAAAAGCATCCCAACCCAGTTCAATCTAAGACCACCAGTCCAATAGTATCCCATGTGTCTGACACCAATCTACAAAGTCCTCCTCACAATCCAAAAACACACGGGGAGACAATGACTGCAGGAGGAAATTGTAGTCCGTGCGCTGGCAGGTTCTCCATGAGGCTGCTGCAGAAACCAGGGCTGCAACAGGGTAGGTCCATGTGGCTTCTCCTCAGGGATCTCCCAGGAAATGAGTCTTTCCAGCTGCTTTAGGGACCTAACAAATGCATATCCACCCTGGTGGCACTATCAGAGAGCAAGAGACCAGAAAGGCTAGGCTCACAGAGCCATTGATCTCCCTGCCCTTCAATTAACCCCACATGAGTTCATTGACGAGGTTGGCATAATATACCTTTAACTATGTTAGATACTGCGTCTCCTTCTCTGAGTGCTAGCTCTGACTTCTCAAAGGGCAGGGCTCTGGAGGAGGTTTTCAGCAGTGTTTCCCACCCACTTCCATCCCAAGTTCTTCATTTTGCACCTCTTATGATTTATGGTAACACCCCTACTGTGAAAACCTCAGAAGGTCCCAACACAGTGAAGAATGTTCCCTGGTGCCATTACTTTGTCTTCAACGTTATGTGGCTGCAGTTGATAGGTTTTGAGAGGCGCAATCCAGCCAAGAAATTCCATCGAGGGTCCAGAAGAGGTTTAGACCAAAGTAGCGTCTCATGGTACCAAGCAGGCATGAGACATGTGGCGGCCTGTCTAAGTCCCACATGTGCATTTGATGAAGGCTGCCAAGTTTGGCATGGAGGTTCCGCCTCAATACACCTGTCACAAAATGTGAAATGACATCTTTTGCTACCTTTGCCTCTCTCCCAGCCTAGGGTAACCTCCAGGATGGAAGTCCCAGGTCTGACACATGTGGGTGGGAACTGCTAGGGAGGCTGCCAGCGGGGGACTCTGCTCACCCACTGCACCAAGGGAAAATCCGGTTCACAGCTCACATGCCTTCCTCTGTATATAAACCCGGAGAAGGAGCAACAGCTTAGGCTGAGTGGTACAGGATGAGCGTCTGTGTAATAACCACTAATGGTTAGGCACCATGGACACAGGGTAGGGAAGGATACAGTGAAGAAGAATATGAAGCGTTGGACGTAGCAAAGGGGGCCAAAGAGCATGAGGATCCCCAGAAATGACGCAAGACACAAGCGGAGCTAACACAGGCTTACAAAGGGGAATCGGCCAGGTGCTTCACCCCAGCTTTAGCTAGCTGCCCCCACAGCAGAACTTTATCTCCTACAGAGAGCACTGGGTTGGATAGCAAAGGCACAGCTTTCAAGCAGGGAAGGTTACTTTCTCAATACTATCTTTAGTGGGGCGACAAACTGTTATTTTACTTGATTTCCATCTCCTGACTGGGGGAAGGATGAGTTGATAGCCAGGGTGGGGTAGAGTGGGGATGAGTCAATAACAGGGTGCCAGGACTCAGGAAACATGACCCCAGGCTTTTGGGCTTCACACATGCATACACACACGCGTCCGCGCTCTAGGAATGTTCTCACGAAACATGACCCCAGGCTGGTGGTCTTCACATGCACACACACGCGTGCGCACACACACACATACATGCTCTAGGAATGTTCTCAGCAAACATGACCCCAGGCTGGTGGTCTTCACACACACACACACACACACACACACACACACACACACACGCACACACACACACACGCTCTAGGAATGTTCTCAGGAAACATGATCCCAGGCTGGTGGTTTTCACACACACACTCACGCGCACACTCTAGGAATGTTCTCAGGAAACATGACCCCAGGCTGGTGATCTTCACACACACGCACACACACACACACACACACACACACACACGCGTGCACGTGCTCTAGGAATGTTCTCCGGAGAGAGTGGCTTCTAAGGACTGAGTGCTGCAAAGAAAGTCACAACTGGGAGCAGCCTTCCCTTCCCCTAGAGACTCCTGGGAAATCAGGATGTGCACGGAGATTAGACATCACCTGTCTTGATAAGGGAAACCAGTTCAATAGTGGTCAGTGTTTCCTCTGTGCTTCTAACACAGGGTTTTATTTCCTGGGCACCAGATTATAGAAGAAGGCAGGAGGGCCCCCCAAAATATGATTAGTTGATCCGCTAGAGTAAATTCTCATGTGCTTAAAAGAACACCCCTGGTGGGCCAGGGTTTACTGTTTACTGAACTAAACAGTAAAGGATGGCGAGGAAGACATCCACTGAGCCTTGACCTCCATGCCTCAGTCAGGACACCAAGTGTGTGTGTGGGGTGGGTGGGGACTGACACCAGTGGTGGAGGAGGGAAGTGGACATAGGCCCCAGAGACTGCTGGTACAGCAGCATGATGTTGTTTCTGGAGTCCTGATTGTGCCAAGGCAGCCTCTGGAGTGACTGTGGCAGTAAAAAATCAGATTCTGGATCTGCAGAGCCTGGATCTGGGGCCTCTTGGGTAGCAGGTAGCTTGGGTGTGTTCCTAGAGAGAGTGAAGAGCTGGACACCGGACTACCCGCTGCTGAACCCTACCGTTCGTGCTAGGTAAGTGCACGGAGATGGAGAGAAGACCCTGAAAGAACAGCAAGGGGTGCATGGACCAAGCCCCTTCCCTTTCCCCTGCCACCAGGTCCTCTTATATGGTGCTGTGAGGTCAAACAAAGGGAAGCCCACTCAGACCTGCAGAGACCTCAGCGAAACAACTGCCCCCCACCCCCCACAATTCAGCAGACATCTCACAAGGACACTCACACATACCCGAGAGAGAAACCTCACACACATACTTCCTTGGAGACTTCCAGAGAGACTCAGAGGCCTCGCACAGAGACTTCATATGAAGTTCTCAGCATCCTTTATGGAGACTTCTCAGAGACCCCACAGGGACCTCACACAAAGCCCTCCCACATAGCTCACTGCCAGCACGGGAGAATTAGCAGCCGCTGTCCACCCCTGAGCTCCTGGAAACTTTCACACATTGTCTGCAGTGCCCCCCATGCTTGTGCATCTTTGTCCTCATAGCCTTGCTTGGGAACAACAGAATCACAAACTGCACGTAGTTGTGTGCAAATTTTTTCCACTGAAACGTTTTCACTAGCCTGAACTCTGAAGTGTAGTTTACAATTGAAATACAAGTAAAACTGCCAACACCAAATGAGAGTGTGATTCTAGATGGTGTGCAGTCAAATGTCGTACGCCACACTTTTACTTTTGCTTCGGACAAATTCTCTAATTGGTGGGGAAGTGACTGACTACTTTGGAAGCAACAGAACAGTCCATCAAATGGGCTTCAGGACTCAAATATATAAATAGACATCTGATCTGAACTCAAACTCATTCCCCAAGGGGCTCATGAAACTAATTTTTTTGGAAGAGTGAAGGAACCCACATGAAAATAACAAAATGTACATCACATTGTGTCTGTCTGGCTTAATTTCTCAATGAAACAGCTGTCATATCTGAAGATATTCAGGGCAACATTCCTTTTATAGCTCTGTCGACATAATTAATATGATTTTTCTGTGAAATGTAATATTTCTAAGTTATGCAAAGTCCTAATGTTTATCTACCACAACAAACTGATAATATTTCGAAGGATGAAGAAATAGATCAAGAAATAATAATTACCAGGGCGTGGTGCCCCAACAGACTGGACTGGAAAACGCTCCTAAGGGCCAGCAAACGATCCCTGAACTAACTACAAGCTTTTCTCTTGTGAACTGTTTTATTCTGTTCTTTGTCAGTGGTTTGTTTTTGTTGTTTTGTTGTCTGGTTGTATACTGTTGCTTTGTTTTCCTCTGTCTAGTTTTCGTGCATGTTAGTGACTCCACAGGTCTGTCTGAATAGGACAGGCTGGATGAACTATCTGGAGGAAAAACAACGGGACCGACAGTTTTGGGGGGACTTGGGGTGGGGGGGTAAAGGGGGGGTAAGGAAGTGGTGTTAACAAACCCAGGGACAAGGGAAAAACATGGGACCCCAAATGGTAGAGAAGGGGGAGTGGCAGGCCTTGTGGGAAATGATCAAGGGTAAGGTTGCTTAGAGAAGAGGTATACTCTAGCCCAGGTGGCGATGAAGCATGGTAGTAGGGCAGGAGGAAAGTCAAGAGAGATGGAGGAAAGAGCTAGGAGTCAAAGGGCATTCATAGAGGTCTAGACAAAGACATGTACATGCAAATATATATAGGAGGATGGGGAAATAGATCTATGTGTCTATATTTATAGGTCAAGTATTAAGGTGGCGGAAGGACCTTGGGCCTCTACTCAAACACTCCCTCAATGCATGAATACCTTCTTTTATTAAATTGGAACTCTATGATGCTCACTCTCCCGACACAACGGCTGGAGCCAAAGTGAGTGAACAAGTAAATGTGGTGAAGAAAGCTGATGGTGCCCGGCTATCAAAAGAGATAGTGACTGGGGTCTTAAAGGCTTGAAGATAAACAAGCAGCCATCTAGCTCAGAAGCAACAAAGTCCACATGGAAGAACACACCAGCCTGAGTGAGCGAGTGGTCCCAAAGGGATCAGTTACCAGGCATCAAAGAACAAAAAATCATATCATTGACTGCACACCTCCATGATAGGATCGCTGAAGACAAATGGGTGCATAAGCAAATGTGGTGAAGAAAGCTGATGGTGCCCGGCTATCAAAAGAGATAGTGTCTGGGGTCTTAAAGGCTTGAAGGTGAACAAGCGGCCATCTAGCTCAGAAGCAAATAAGCCCACATGGAAGAAGCACACCGGCCAGTGCGATCACGAGGTGCCCAAGGGACCAGGTATAAGGCATCATGCAAAAAAAAAGATATAAGTGTGTGTATGTATGTGTATATATGTGTATATGTATATATGTATGTATATATATGTATATATATATCATATTAAATGAAGGGGGAAGTGCAGAGTGGAGACCCAAGGCCCAAGTGTCGACCAACGGAGATCCCCTCATAGAGGGGTTTAGGAGAGGAGATGGGTTAATTAGGGTGTGAGGTAGTATCGATGAAGAACACAGCTTTCCCCCGGATCCTGGATGCTTCCTCCCCCCAACTACCATGATCCGAATTCTACCTTGCAGGGCTGGATAGGACAGAGGCTGTACACTGGTGCATATGAGGGTTGGAGGTACAGGGAATCCAGGGTGGATGATACCTTCAGGACCAAGGTGTGAGGGACGATGCTGGGAGAGTGGAGGGCGAGTGGGTTGGAAAGGGGGAACTGATTACAAGGATCCACATGTGACCTCTTCCCTGGGAGAGGGACAGCAGAGAAGGGGGAAGGAAGACTCCGGATAGGGCAAGATATGACAAAACAACGATGTATAAATTACCAAGGGCATATGAGGGAGGGGGGAAGGGGGAGGGAGGAGGGGAAAAAAAAGAGGACCTGATGCAAGGGGCTTAAGTGGAGAGCAAATGCCTTGAGAATGATTGGGGCAGGGAATGTATGGATGTGCTTTATACAGTTGATGTATGTATATGTGTGGATTGTGGTAAGAGTTGTATGAGTCCCTAATAAAATGTAAAAGAAGAAAAGAGAAAAAAATGATTAGGGCAAAGACTGTACAGATGTGCTTTATACAATTGATGTATGTATATATATGAACTGTGAAAAGAATTGTATGAGCCCCAATAAATTGTTAAAATTTAAAAAAAAAAAAAAAGAAATAATAATTAATGAAATACACATTTTCAGGTAGTACCATTTACAATAGCCAAGCGTAAATGAAAATATCTATATCTATACTTGAATAAAAAAACAACAGATTTATATGAGGAAAACTACAGAAATTACAAGAAATCAAGTGTGACCTCAGCAAATGGGATAATATCCCATGCTCCTTGACCAGACGACTCAATGTAGTACAGTTATCAGTTCTACTCAAGGCACTAGACAAGTTTAATTCACTCCTGATAAAATTACCCTCATCTTTCTTCAAAGAATTGCAAAACCACTGATTACTAACTTCATATGGTAAGGGCATAGGTCAGGGGTTGAACCTACAAACTTCTCCTTGGTAGAAAGATAAAACTGTTCTCATAAAAGACTTGTAGGCTGGCTTTGAGTTGGAATTTTGGGGTCATTTAGGATTTTTTTGTGGCATGTGATTTTTAGGGCTTTAAGGTCATTTGGGGTCATTTAATTTTTTTGCGCATTAGGGTGGTTTGGGCTTTAAGGGTGTTTTATAAGGTTTAAGGGAGTTTTTAAGGGATTTAGGGGTGATTTTTTGGAGTGTATAGGTATTTTTTAGCAGGTAGGGGTGTTTTTAGTGATCTTACAGGGTTTCTTAGAGATTTTAGGGTATTTTAAAATATTTTATGTGTTTTTCCCCAGCATTTTATGTTTTGTTGGGGCTTTCATGTTGTCTTCAGGGCATTTATGTGGTTTTGGAAGTTCATGGTTTGGGAATCTTCTAGGGATATGATTTGGAAGTTCCACATGTTTTGGGAGGCATTTAGTGTGTTATTTGTGGCTTCAGAGTGTTATTTGAATTTTAGGGAATATTATGGCTTTTCAGACATTTTAAGGCTTTTAGGGTGATTTTAGTGTTTAAGGGTGTTTATTAGGCTTATATGTGTTTTTATGGCTTTTAGTGTTTTGTTAAAATTTTAGGGTGTTTCTTAAGGCATTAGAGTGTTTGGGGGGATTAGGTTTTGGTTTTCAGGGCTTTAGGGTTTTGTTGGATTATTTTTTGCTTTCATGGTGAATTCATGTCTATTAGGCTGTTGGACTTTTACAGGGTTTTATAGTGCTTCGGGTTGCTTTGTAGGGATGTTCTTGGGGTTTTAAAAGACTTTTAGCGTGTTTTTAGGGCTTCACGTGTTCTTTATTTTGCGTTTTAAGGCATTTGCATAATATTAGGGCATTTATTATGTTTTCGGGACGTAAGGAGTTTTTTTTAAGACTTATGGCGCATTAGGGTGTTTTAGAAAGCCTTTTACCATGTATTTAATGGTCTTAAGATGTTTTAGAGGGTCTTTAGGGGTGGTCTTAGCATTTTAGAAATATTTTAGACGTTTTAGGGTTTTTAAGGCATTTATAGTGTTTTTACGACTTTTAAGGTGTTTTTAGAACACGCCTGACAGGTACACACTATTTCAATCAGGCTCTGGTTAGTGCCTCTCAATCAATTGGTGACATGGGAGTCTGGATAATGGATTACCTTTACTCTGCAGATGAGAAAACTCACTCAAAAAGACACAGGTGTTGACCCACAGGCACACAACTGGTTAACAACAAAGACATATTCACAACCAGTGTTGGGAGCCAGAGCCCTAAGCCCCACATACCTGTCCCCAGCCAAACAGTCAATCTATCCTGAACCATCAAATGATCTGAGCAGATCCTCCCACCCAACTCACCTTCCCATGCCAAATATTTTATTTCAGAAGGTGGCAGTGAATCTGCAGCTCTGAGAGAGGGACATATCTGATCGGAGCACATGGAGCAGATGAAGGGGGAGGAGGGGAATGTGGAGCACATCCTGGCACACCAGGACTTGAGGATGATGTTCCCACTCAGAGAATCCAGTCCACATAGAAGACCACATGGCCAGCCCCACGATGAGACAAGACACCCCTCAAAGACCCATAGCCTTAGAGGGGACAACACTGAAGACACAGTGTGGGAAATGCGCCCGAACTAATCCTGCCACACCGAGGCATAACACTAAGGGGGTACAGCAGAAGAGCAAGAAAACGAAGCATCAAGGTCCCCAGGGAATGCCAAAGGATGACTTTGAGGCCAGTACTTGGTACACCAACAGACTGGACTGGAAAACACTCTTAAAGGCCAACAAACCGACCTTGAACTAACGATGAGCCACTTCTTTCTTGTTGAGTTGTTTTCATTCATTGTCATTGGATTTTGGTTGTTTTGTTGCTTTTAGTGCTTGGTTTTGCTCTGTCTTGTTTTGTGTATGTTATTACATCTACAGGTCTGTCTAAATAAGATAGGCTGGACGAACAATCTGGAGGAGAGTAAACAGGACCAACACTTCTGGGGAGACATGGGAGAGAGGGAGGTGTGGGGAAAGGTAGTGGTGTTAAGAAACCCAGAGAAAAGGGAAGAACAGGTGATGCAAATCGGTGGTGAGGGGGATGTAGGAGGCCTGGTAGGGAGTGATCAAGGGAAATGGAACCAATGGAACCAAGAGGAATTACTGAATTACTGAAGCACAAATGAAAAGTGAGCATGGCAGTGGGCCCAAGAGGCAAATCAAAGGGAATAGAAAAGCAAGCTAGGAAGCAAGGGTCAATTATAGAGGTTTAAAAAAAGGCATGTACATATTTAAATATATGAGCATGGGGAAATAGATCTATGTCCCTATATTTATAGGTTTTGTATTAAGGTAGCAGATGGACATTGGGCCACTGCTCAAGGACTCCCTCGTTGCAAAAATACTGTTCTATTAAATTGGCATTCTATGATGCGCACCTTCCCTACACGATCACTGAACACAAAGCAGGTACATAAGCAAATGTGGTGAAGAAAGCTAATGGTGCCCAGCTATCAAATATATAGCATGTGAGGTCTTAAAGGCTTAAAGGAAAACAAGCGCCCATCTAGCTCAGAAGAAACAAAGCCCACATGGAAGAAGCACACCAGCTTGTGTGATCATGAGGTTTTGAAAAGATTTGGTAGCAGGCATCATCAGAACAAAAAAAATCTTATCATTGCGAATGAGCGGGGAGTGCTGGGTACAGACACAAAGCCCATTTACAGTCCTCTGGACATCCCTAACAGAAGGGTGTCAGGGAGGAGATAAACCAAGACAGGTACCAGATAATAACGATGAAACACAGCTTTCCCCTAGTTCCTACATGTTTCCTATCTCCCACTATCATGATCCCAATTCTAATTTACAAATCAGGCTAGACTAGAGAATGTACACTTGGACAGATAGGAACAGGAAACATGGGGAATCCAGGGTGGATGAGCCCTTGAGGACCAGTGTTATGAGTGCAGACTCGGGAAGGGTGGAGGGAGGGTAGGTTGGAAAACGGAAACCGTATACAGGGATCTACATTTAACCTCAACAGAAAAGTGGGTGAAGGAACATCAGACAGTGCAAGATATGAGAAAATAATTAGTAAATTATCAAGGGTAGCTCGAATGGAGGGGGAAAAATGAGGAGCTGAGGCCAGGGGCTTGGGTGGGGTGGAGAGTGGATATTTTGAGAATAATGAGGGCAATGAATGTACAAATGTGCTTTACACAACCGATGTATATATGCATTGTGGTTAGTGTTGCATGAACAATTTAAAAAAAGGTCTGGACAGAGGACACATGCAAGGATGATCTCAGGCTGGATTAGATCAGCAAAATCACCTCCTGGAGTTGCCTCACCCTGTGTCTATTCCTGAGTCAGGCATGAAGCTTAGGGCCCATAGTCCCAGGAGCTGGACAGGGAGGGAGGCGGGGTTCTGAGGTCATTCCATAGGGGCAATGGCCCTCCTGTCCTGCCGGGCCCACCCTCCTTTGTAATCCTGCTGGCTGGAGCACGGCTTTCATGGAGTTCACACCATGGGAGCTCTACTACTCATGGGGGATTGGCAGGAAGCCTCTGCTTATGCGCACACACCACCACCTAGCTGGAGGATCTCTGTGAACAAAGCCTGAGGCAGACAACAAGCCCACTAATTGATGCTGTAAGAGATACAATCAGCATCCAGAAACCTGCAACTGGGAGTAAGAGGCAGCATACTTGGCCCCAGCCACTCCCACTGCCATCTTCAAGGAGTGACATTCTAAAGCAGAGGGTTTTCAAAAGGCACTGCCAGGACTGTGGAATGAGCAGCTCATTTGTGGACATGGATACTGTGTGATCCAGAAGTATTACCTCTTCCTTTCCATTCAGGTGAGACAAAAAAAAGTTCCAAATAGAAAGCCATGCATCTAAACAGTATCCAATAGCCACTCATGTGCAGTGCTGCTGCCTCCAAAGAGCTTTCCTAGGTTTTTCTCTCTGTGGACAGATATACCTTGGTCCTTGGCTCTGCATGAGAAAGAATTCACGCCAAAGCCAGGTTTGTGATCCAATTGTGTTTTAGGAGAGATAGGGAGGCATGGTAGGCAACCCTGGTGGACCCCAGTGGCTGAATTGAATTTACTTGGCCTAGGTGGGTCAATGTGGGTGCAGCACCCACCCAGGTGTACCTGGCCTTCCTGACTGGAAACCTGGACCTCTGAGCACGCTCGGTGTGCCACTCTTTCCTGGGTGGCTTGCTTGGCCCTCTGAGCATGTATCATGGACAACCTAGTCCCTATGCTAGCTACCTAAAATTTACACCCTGAAGAGATATGGACCCAAATCTTTGGGGTACAAGGCGACGACATCTTTAGGTCCTTCCTGCTGCCAAAAGGGTGAAGTGGGGCTTTGGGTCCATACCCTTTCTACTCTGCTGGGAGGGGTTGTCCATTCAGGTCTAGGATGGATAAGGTTGAGGTGGTCCAGGAGATGGTGGTCCTAGAGGTGGCACACTTGGTTCAGAGGGCTTGGTAACTTGAGAACTTCTGGAAAAACAAACAAACGGACAAGAGGGTGAACAGTTTAACTGAGACAAGGCTAGGCTTGTGAGGTGGCAGTGCCCTTGAAATTAGGTGAGTGTCACAGGAAACAAAAAAAATCTTAGGATTATCAGGCATGTGTGTTTGTTCGTTCTAAGTATAGGCACGGGAGTAAAAGCATCCACAATTTCCCCTATGAGGGTACAGGGTTTGGGAACTACTGGGTGCACTGAGATCACTGTTTCATTTATGATCCTAATGTTTGGACCCACTGCTAAGAACCATGCTTCTATTTAATCCTATTATCCCTCAATTATTAACTTTGGTCAAGCAAATTTTGTTTTCATTAATTACTTTCATAGTTATCTATCTATCTATACACACACATTTAATTGAATGGAATGAAAAGGTCATGCGTTATAGCGTTAAATTGTAATATTGGAATACTACAGCGGGAGTCAACAGGGATCAAAAGAAAGTAAGTGTCTGAGTCATTTTTAATTTTCTTGGCTTCAAATTGAATAAAAGACTTGTAAATTACCCAGAGACCAAATTCCCATGGTGCCTCCTACAACGGGTAGAATGTTCAGGGATGTTTCAGGGCTGGGAGATTAGTAACCCCTAAGTCCAGGATCCCTTAGGGCAGGGGTCCTCAAACTGTTTACACAGGGGGCCAGTTCACTGTCCCTCAGACCGTTGGAGCACCAGACTATAGTTAAAAAAAAACCAAACTATGAACAAATTCCTATGCACATTGCACGAATCGGCTACTAAGTAGCACATGCAGAGGCAGCAAAAACACCCTGAGGGTGGGATAAATGTCGTCAGGCCACATGTGCCCCACGGGCCACAGTTTGAGGATGCCTGCCTTAGGGGTTCCTGGGTGCACTGGGGATGAAGGTCTCTACTGCTCCTCAAAAGGAGAAATGCTGTAACTTCTGGCATTTCGGCCCACTTTCCAATCACTTTACAAAACTGTTCCAGGTGAATCAGGGTTAGAAGGGAAAGTGTACCATTCTCTGGCCACCATTCTCCTTTCTCAAATAAAGTTGCATAGTGTATCAGCTTTTGTTTGTCTAGCCTCTGTGTCAACTCTATCCCAATTGGACAGGATTCATGCAAGGGGGCAATTCCTGAGTATGAAGCTGCTAAGTCCCATCTAGAAAGCACAAAAGAAGGCTATGTAGAGCTTGCTGCCTCAAGGTCAATAAACCCCACTTGAGAGCGAGCCCTTTATTGCCCTGAATCTGTTGCCTCAGGAAGATGCCCCAGCAAGAAGTAAGGGATCAAAGACAACTCACTGAGGTCGACTTTAAGTCCAACCATTATTCTAGACAAGCTAGGAGAACCACTGCTTGGAATGGCCCCACGGCCCTCCAAGATGCCTGCTGGCGGGAGCAGACTCTCAAATCTCTGAAGGGAAGGGGCATCTGGAAGCTCAGGGAACCTTAAGGGAATTGGAATTTCTGTCTGGAACATCGTGGCAGTGGAACTGTGTAGTAAGAGCTTTCCCCAAAAGTGCCTTAAGCAGCAACACTGAAAGCCTAAAGGTAACAGTTACACAGGAAGGGTTCCATATGCCATTGGCCTAAGCCTGGGCCACGGAAAACCAGCCTGTAACAAGGAACAAACCTACACTGGTAGAACACTAACACTATAACGCCTCAAGTTTTAAATTCAGGAAATAATTTTAAACATTTTTATTCTTTACTTTCATAGTTATCAATATGTATATATGGCATTCAAATATATAAAACGTGCAATGTTTTTGAAATGTAACCAAATTGTCACATTGATAATTTATAAGTTTGGTACTAGATAAGTTTCAATTAAATGTTATAAAAATGTTGTGCTGGGCATTATAGGGCTAAAGCAGCTTGTTTGAAAAGCCAGGAGAAAGGGAATGGAGGGGAAAAGGGAAATATTTGGCTCCCAGGACAAGGCAGGGCTAACTCCCAGGTCTATTCAACCAGCTCCCTAGGCAGTGCCCTTCCACATGTTTGGGCTGGTGGGCACCATCTTGGCCAGGGTCACAGGCCCCGTTTCCCCATGGCCACAATGGCGGCTATATAGGATCTCTGGGAAAAGCTTAAACAGCCTTGACAAGAGTGAAGCCATTATGAGCTGACAGAAGGCACCATGTAAAGTAAATAAAGTAGCTATGAACTGTAAATGAACTAGCTGATATAGGGGAGGTAGGCTGTGCAGATGTGCCCAAGGGAATGTCCCAAAGGATATGGATGCTCAGAAGATTCGCGAGAGCGACCAGAGCAGTCTTTGTTCAACTAAGAATGACTAACTGCAACACCCTGCTTCTCTACTCTGCCTGCTTGCACACCTGCACATTGCAAAAGTATAAAAACCTTTGGACAATTAGACTGGGGCTGCTCAGGAAAAAAAACTTTTTCTGTTGAACTTGCCAGCGGTCGGAGTAGTTTTCTTTCTGGGAATGGAGAGTGGCTACAACATTTCGAGGTGCACCGAGATCCAATTGCCACTGTCTGGGCTTGCTTAGAAAGGAAACCTCCTTAACAGGAGTGCTCTCCCCAGAACTATGGATTTCTGATTTCTCTAGGCCAGGGGTCCTTAAACTCTTTAAACAGGGACCAGTTCACTGTCCCTCTGATCAGTTGGAGGGCCGAACTATCGTTTCAATAAAACTATGAACAAATTCCTATGCTTCCTGCACATACCTTATTTTGAAGTTTAAAAAAAAACACACAAACAAACGGGGCACAAACACTCGGCGGACAGGATCAAGGTCCTCGGCTATCCGCATGTGGCTCACAGGCTATTGTTTGAGGACCCCTGCTCTAGGCGCTCACAAAGAGAATGTAGTTTCAGCCCTAAAGCCTGGAGACTCCGCAATTTGTTTAAAGGTGATTGGACAGAAGGAGTTCCTGATTTGCCCATGCAAGACTCGTTTTCCCTTCCCCTATTTCTCAGAGTTCATAGTTATGTTTATGGGGAACCAGGACATCCCTATCTGATCCCTAAAATTGATGCGTGGAATGACATTGCCACTAATAAGCCAGCATAAACAAAAGACTTACTTCCTCCTGCAACAGAAAGGGTTCTTGTTTCAAGATTTCAGGAAACATGGCAGGACCAGAAAAAAAATAGACCCAAGGTCCTAAAACCACTAAGGTGGAGGCTGCCCTTCCCCAACCCCTCCCCATACCCCTCTGTCTCGGCTTTATTCCTTTTTGCAGGAGGACTCTGGGAGTGGGAGAACTAGCTTACGACCCTTCATTATCACTGCCACCCTGTCAGGTGCATGGGGCTGGAGAGAGAGAAATACTCATAACTCCTTTCTGAGTCCACACCCCAACATACACTAGGGCTGGTATGGGATCTCGACCGCCCCACCCCCCAAGAAGGATGATTTGGCAGCAGCCATTCTACACTCAAGGCAAGCAGCCCCAACACCTGGGGAAGACCCCTGAGTCCCTTTTTGGGTATATATCCCCTTGTATTCCAGTGATTTGTATAATTGGAATCAACAAAATCCCTTTTTCTGACAAAGCAGGTCTGATTCCTTGATAGAAACGGTTTTCCATATGCATTAGCCCACCTCCAGAAATTGCCAGCAACTTCTCCAGGTGCTGTTCACAACACAGGTACAGTAGCCCTGCCAGAGAGAGGCCCAGTAAGCAGTCAATGGACATGATGGTCAGACAGCAGGCACTCCCCATGTGAGGGAAACTCTTTTTGCCACTGCACGAAAAATGTGAGATCCAAACTCCTTGCAAGGCACAGAAGGCCTAACCAGGTATCACCAGTTTCTCTTGCAGGCCCTCAGTGGAACAGCTAGAAAACCTATGAATTTATCTAAGGTCAGTGAGAATTTTCAGGCTCTTACAAGAGAATGTCTGCGTGCCTTTTTAGAGTGACTGATGGAAGCCTACGGGCTTTATATCCCTAACGGCCTGGAGGCCCCGAGAACAGGAGGGCAATAAGTATTGCCTTTATTACTCAGTCTGCCTCAGACATGAAAAAGAAGTGGGAAGGGTTTGACGGGAAAAATCTTAGTGATTTGGTACAAGTGGCTCAGCGGGTGTGTAACAACAGAGATGATCCTACCACGACAGAGACAAAGAAACTAGTTAAAATACTAGTAATTGCCATGAGAGACCCCAGAGACTCAGGAAAAGGAGAGCATGGCCCACTTACGGAGAGACTGACCTGTGGGCACCGCCAAGCCATGGGGCAGGATCAATGTGCCTACTGCAGGAAAGAAGGACATTGGAAAAATCAGTGCCTTGAATACCCCAGGAGAAGCAGACAACCCTCCAATAGAGAGGACGGGCCTCATCCACACCTAGAAAATCCCAAGCAAGAGACAATAATGCTTGAAGAAGCTGAATGAAGGTGTCAGTGCTCTGTTTCACTTGGTCCCCAGGATCCCAGGCTAACTGTCCAAGTAGGAGGCCAGCCAGTCAATTTCTTAGTGGACACAGGGATTACCTTCTCAGGTTCAGAAAAGAGTACAGGCAAATTGTCAAAAGGAAAGATTTGAATTACTGTCAGCATATGATTGCTTCCAAAAATAACTCACACCAGAAGATTTGCATGGAGGTTAGGTGGGTTTCTCAAGACATCATGATAAAAAATATCTGTCTGCCCTTTGTCCCAGTTAGCCATATGATTTTTATGGCACTGGCCCCTGGCTTGGCTGTTGAGCCATGGAAACTGTTTTTGCAGGACGTGAGGCGGTGGCCTGTGGCCATCAGTGGAAGGACAAAATCTCCACAGTGGTCTTCCTGTTTCAATTTGGAGCCACCTATATCACCTCTCGGACATTATTGTTGTCCTGGGCTCAGAATCGCCACCCCAGGTCTAGAAGGCACCTAACAGATCCACACTATTTGAATCAGGCTCTGGTTAGCCCCTATCGATCACTTGGTGACATGGGAGTCTGGACAATGGAGTACCTTTACTTTTCGGATCAGAAAACTAACTCAAAAAAACACAGGTGTTGACCCAGAGGCACACAACTGGTTAAAAACAAAGCCAAACTTACAACCATTTTCTGGAGCCAGAGTTCTGAGCCCCTCGTGGCTGTGCCCAGCCGAGCAGTCCCTCTCTCCTGGACACACCAAAGATCTGAGCAGATATTCCCCACAACCCCTCCCAAAGATTTTATTTCAGAGGATAGCATTGAATTTGCATCTCCTGGACAGAGACATTATCTGATCAGAGCACACAGAGATGAAGGGGAGAAGGGGAGAGTGGAGCACATCCTGTCCCACCAGACCTTGAGGATGATGTTCCCACTCAGAGAAGTCAGTTCACATAGAAGACCACATGGCCAGCCCCACGACGAGACACAACGTCCCTCAAAGACCCATAGCCCTAGAGGGGACAACACTGGAGACACAGTGTGGGAATTACCCCCAAACTGATCTCGCTACACCGAGGCATAACACTAAGGGGGTACAGCAGAAGAGCAAGTAAAAGGAGCAGCAAGATCCCAAGGAAATGCTAAAGGTGGACTTTAGGGTTAGGGTTTGGTGCCCCAAAAGACTGGACTAGAAAACACTTCTAAAGGCCAACACATAGTCCTTAAACTATCTATGAGCTTTTCTATCTTGTTGACCTTTGTTTTCTTTTATTGTAATTGGATTTTTGTTGTTTTGTTTATTTTGCTGCTTGGTTTTGTTCTTTCTTGTTTTTGTGCATGTTATTGCCTCTACAGGTCTGTCTAAATAAGATAGGCTGAACGAACAATCTGGAGGAGAAAAAAAAACGGAACTAGCACATCCTGGAGGACATGCGAGAGAGGGAGGTGGGAAGAAAGGTAGTGGTGTTAAGAACTCCAGAGACAAGGGAACAAAAAGTGATGGAAATCAGTGGTGAGGGGGATGCAGGAGGCCTGGTAGGGCGTGATCAAGGGTAATGTAACCAAGAGGAATTACTGAAACCCAAAGGAAGACTGAGCATGACAGTGGGCACAAGAGGAAAATCAAAGGGTATAGAAGAGTGAGCTGGGAAGCAAGGGCCAGTTATAGATGTCTAAATAAAGGCATGTACATATATTTACAAAGGGGCATGGGGAAATAGATCTATGTCCATATGTTTATAGATTTAGTATTAAGGTAGCAGATGGACATAGGGCCTCCGCTCAAGGACTCGTTCATTGCAAGAACATTGTTCTATTAAATTGGCATTAAACGATGCTCACCTTCCCTACACCATCACTGACCACAAAGCGGCTGCATAAGCAAATGTGATGAAGAAAGCCGATGGTGTCCAGCTACCAAAAGATATAGCGTGTGGGGTCTTAAAGGCTTGAAGGTAAAGAAGCAACCATCTAGCTCAGAAGCAACAGAGCCCACATGGAGGAAGCATACCAGCCTGTGTGATCACAAAGTTTCAAAGGGATAAGGCAACAGGCATCATGAGAACAAAAAAATCTTATCATGGAGAATGAGAGGGGACGGCCGGGTATAGACCCAAAACCTATTTGCAGTGCACTGGACATCCCCTTACAGAAGGATCTCAGAGAGGAGATAAAAGAATACAGGGTATGAGACAGCAAAGAAAAACACAACTTTCCTCAAGTTCTTTTTTTTTTTGTTTTTTTTGCGCACCCCGCGGGCGCCTGGTGCCGCCCCCTCCCCAGTCCCGCGGCGGCGGCGGCGGCTCGGGGCCGGGGGGGGGGGGGCGCCAGGGGAGGGGGCAGACACCAGGGGCAGCGGTGGCGGCGGCGGCTCCCGGCGCCATCTTGGGCTGATCGATGAATTGAACAAAGAGGATCAATTTCCGATCAAGCGAGTTATCAATGGGGGCCGGGGAGTGAGAGGGACTTGTCCCTGAGTCGGCCCCGCTTTCCCCGGCACCCCCCTCCTCCCCTCCGCCGCGGCTCCCCGGCGGCAAGGCAGCCCGGCGCCCCCCCCCCGGGGAGGCCGCGACCGCCCGCAGCCCCCACCCCCGAGCGAGAGGCCGAGAGAGAAGCCTGACCTGCAGCTGCTGTAAATCAAAGCGCTTCCAATATTGAAACATAGATCCCACATTGGCCGCCATCTTGAGACGTATTGAGACGGAGTGAGAGGCTGATAGAGAGGGGGCTGGAGTTCAGGAGCCGCCAGGAGGCAGCAGGCGGGCGGCGCCAAAACCCGGCCTGGAGCCGGCCGCCGCCGCCACAGAGGAGCGCGGACTCCTCCTCACGGCGCCACCGCCGCCAGGGCGAGCCGAGCCGGAGTCGGAGTCTGAGCCCGAGGGCGTGGCGGCCGCTGGCCCGGCATCGCGCGCGGCCGCCCAGCCACGCCCCCCGCCTGCGGCCGAACGAGCGACCCGCTCGTGACCCCTGCCCCTCCCAACCGCCAGCCCCGGCCGGCGGCAGCCCGGCTCGGCGCGGCCCTGCCCCTTGAGGGCGGCGAGAGGGGCGCTGGAGGGCGGCGAGAGGGCAGCCCCACCGCCCGCCGAGGCCCAGGCCGGGCTCACCTGGCGCGGGGGGGGGGGGGGGGCGCGGAAGGAGGGGGCCCTGGCGGCAGCGGAGCGCAGGCCCCCCGCCCGCCTCTACGCCCGGGCGCTGGGTGACGGCGACGCGCCGGGGGTCGTCGGTCGTCCTGCTGGGCGCCCGCCCGCCCGCGGAGCCGCCGCGACCACCTGCTTGAGCCCAGACCCCCGCACGGCGCAGGCCTCAGCGCACCCGCGCTTGTGCCCGAAGCCTTGACCGTGGGCGGCCCCGCCAGCCGGGGCCTCAAGGACCCAGCACCCCAGAGCGCCCTTGCTGGGGGAGGGCAGGGGCATGGGGAGGCATCAGCCCCTGACCCTCTTGAACTTGCACCCGCCAGCGTCCCACGCTGGGGCCCCAGAGTCCCCTCTCAACACCACCCGGTGACCCAGGGCCCCCTAGCTGTCACCGCCGACTTGGTACTTAGGAGACATGCTCTCTGGAGGCGGTTGAGGCTTGTCTTGTGGCCAATAATCATCTCCTATGCCTTCCTTTCCAGTCACTAATTTGATGTCTTCACTTAAAGAAATGCCCATAAGTTGAGGTTTCAGAGGAGAGCTCCTTGAGCTCCCCAGACAACAAGGGGGCCGAGTGTCACCGTCATTATCCTGAGCTGGGAGGGAACACTAGTGTTCCAGAGGCTGGGAATCCGTCACTGCCTGCCCACAGCACAGACAGAGCAGGTGCTGGTTATAATTGTTTCTAGACGTCCTGCCATGCTCAGTTGAATGTCAAAGCCATAAACGTTGCCCGACTACAATCAAACTGGAGTACGCAGACATTTCTGCATCATTGCCGGGTGGAAATACACTGAGTGGAGTTGGATGAGATGGCAGCAAGTGCTTAAGGAGGGGGTGCTGTGGGAATACCAACAAGATGACTGCTAGTCTCCATTTCCTTCTCTCGTCTGCTTTGTGTTTTCTTTCAGGACCAGAAGAAATGATGCATATGTAAGGAAAAAAACTTTTCATTTCCAGAGGAGTTTTCCACCCCACAATCTACCCGCAGCCTCCTTTGAGCAAGCCAGTAAAAGCTTTTTTTTTTTTTTTTTTTTTAACCTGCCTTCTCACTATGACAATTTCCGGAGCTGCTATGTGGCTGTGTTTAAAAGTCCCCCTCGGGATCCAGAGTGCAATCCATATCACAAAGGCATCCTCCCAGTCCTAAATAGCAATGTGACCTCATTTCAGAAGGTTGTTCTTGTTTCCATAGACCCAGAATGGAGTTTAAGCTGTTGATCTTGACTGTGGTTGTCGACTCAGGCTCTCATGGGCACCTCATGGGCAGTGGAGCAAACTGTGCCAATCTGTGCTACCACCAGGACTGGGAGAGGAAGCCAACAGTGGTGGGCCATAGGTCAATGTGTGGATGGGGATGATCAGGTCTTTCTTCATTATTCTGTTTCAGTCTGGAAACACCACTGAAGCCTCAGTGTCGTAGCAACACACAAACCTTCACTGACAGTCTGGGGCACATTGGCTGCAAATCAAACCCGGGTCTTCCCGGTGAAAGACGATGAGAGGTCTACCACTGAAGCACCGTGGCCCTCACCTCAAACCAGGGCAGTCATTTCCGGAGCTCAAACCAGACCACAATGCAGGATGACTGAGATTGCCACCAGAATCTGATACTGATGCAGAAAAAAACCTAACTACCATTTTATTGACTCCCAATAGGACAAAGATCTGCCCCTTTGGGGTTTTGAGACTTTAAATCCTTACAGCAGGGGTCGCAACCTGTGGGTCGCGACCCCTTTGGGGATCAAATAACCCTTTAACAGGGGTCATCCAATTCATAACGATAGCAAAATTACAGTTATAAAGTAGCAATGAAAATAATTTTATGGTTGCAGGTGACCACAACATGAACTGTATTAAAGGGTGGCGGCATTCAGATGGTTGAGAACCATTGCCTTACAGAAATAGACAACCTCATATTTCTCCCACGGAGGGGCTAGTCAGTTCAAACCCCTGACCTTGCGATTAGCAGGTTAATGCATAGTCCACTACACCACCAGGGCTCCTAATGATATAATAAGAGATACTATTGTTAGATCTCTCGTGGGAGAAATATACCTCAGTCCTTGGCTTCGCGTGAGAAAGAATTCACTCCGCAGCCTGGATTGTGATCCAAGTGAGTTTTTTGAGAGAAGAAGTTTCAGGTTTACACAGGCACCTCAGGGCCCCTCACCCCTGCACAGCTTGCCTAGAAGCTGCTGGAGAGAAAGTCACTACGTGGGCTCCAGGATCCTGCCTTTTCTTTCTTTTCTTAAATCGTTTTATTAGGGGCTCATACAATTCTTATCACAATCCATACATACATCAATTGTGTAAAGCACATTGTACACTCACTGCCCTCATTATTCTCAAAACATTTGCCTCCACTTAAGCCCCTGGCATCAATCAAGTCCTCATTTTTACCCCTTCCTCCCCCATCCCTCAAGAAACCTTGATAATTTGTGAGTGGTGATATTGGGAGGGTAGAGGGAGGGTGGATTGGAAAGAGGAAACCGATTACAAGTATCTTCATGTGACCTCCTCCCTGGGGGACGGACAACAGAAAAGTGGGTGAAGGGAGACATCGGAGAGGTCAAGATCCTGCCTTTTCAATTCCTCCACAGGGAGGCATGGTTGATGGTCCTGGTCAACCCCATTGGCTGGATTGAATTCACCTGGCTCAGATGGGCCAATCCAGGTGTAACACCCACCTAGGTGTACCACCCCTTCCTGGCCGGAAGTTTGAACCTGAGCATATGTAATGGATGACCCACTCCCTATGCTAAGCTACCTAACAGTATTTGCAAGATGCCGAGCAATGTTCTAAGCTTTTTGTATATAATAATTCAATTATATCACTTAAGAAGCCTATGTGTGGACTCTATTCTTGCCTCATTTTACAGATGAAAAATCAGTGGCACAGGATGATAAAGCCATGAGCCTATGACCACACAGTGAGGAAGTGGAAAGGAGAGATTTGAACCCAGGCTGCAGAGTCCATGCCTTGGGTGCCTACAGCGCCACATAGGACACAGGAAAGCATGGAGCAGACTCGGCGTAAGACCTAGCATGTATGTGCTAGGACTGCATGAGAGTAGCTGCTACTCAGATCCAGAAGAGAATACAAGGCTATTGCAAAAATTATTTTTGCCAAAAGAGGGTGGAATTCTGCATCTTGTGCGAAATCCCCCAACCTGCACATGGCACAGCTACTTCAGAAGGTTCCCAACAATGTGTGCTGTGTGGCAAACCTAACTGAGCTCAGGGGGAGCTGGTCTGTGGGTTATGTTACCCAGAAGGTGAGCAGTTTGAACTCACCAGCCACCACTCCAAGGGAGAAAGAGAAGGCTTTCTGCTCCCATGGACTTACAGTCTTTGAAGTGGCAGGGAGCATTTCCATGCAGCCTATGATTAGGATCTAGGAGGGTGAGGGTGGATGGAGTTGGTTGAGACCAGGCTTCAGGGCATTTCCCAGAAGGGCTTCCTGCAGTGACTCTGCCTTCAGGAATGTCTGGTGACCCTGAGGGCAGCAAAGTCCTAAGCACACTCAGGCAGTGGTTCTCAACCTTCCTAATACAGGTCCTTTTGTTGTGGTGACCCCCCCGACCATTAAATGATTTTCTTGCTACTTCATCACTGTAATTTTGCTACAGTTATGAATTGGACGAGCCCTGTGAAAGGGTCATATGACTCCCAAAGGGGTCGCAACCCACAGGGTGAGAACCACTGCACTAAGGGTTCCCCTTCCGGGCAGCTCTACCAGTGTCTGATGTGCATAGTTCTGTGAGGTGAGAGAAATGAACTCAGTGTCTGCTTCTGGTGACAGTTGATGTGGGTGGGCTTTCTCCCTATGTCAAATCCCTCTCAAGCCATTTGTCACCACAACAGAGGGAGCCACACACATAAAGCAAGAAGAGGAGGCAGCATAGCAGGACGGTAAGCAGAACAAAGATTGAATAAGCACAATTCACTTCAATCATGAATCGGGTGCCCTTGAGATGTGAGGAAGACCCCAGTCTAGTGACATTAGATCAGGTTTAGGGATTGAGTGACGGGACCCTCTTGGCTCCCCTCAGCCCCTATCTTGCTTTCCCATTGACCCTGCCCCTTACATCGTGATTGGTCCTTATTCCAGCATGATGGTTGGTTTCATAATCACAACATGTGGGAATGTGTTAGTCGATAGGTTATACAGGCACAGTCTCTGGAATGGGTAAGTGAGGAGGTGTGACTGGTGACATGACTGGTGGAATGGATCATGTGAAGTGATTTGAGATCGTTGTTCAGACCTGATAGGTCATCCAGGCCTCTAGTTGATCCTGGCAGTACTCTAGTTTAAGGAAACAGAATGTTAGGCATTTAAGTCATATTTAAGCTTAAATTTTGAGCAATAGGCTGTGGCTCACAGTGAGAGTCTATGTGGAGACCCTAAATCCATTTTGAGGGGCCACACATTCAGCCACCATTGAGTTCTTTCCTACTGCTGACCGGCAGTGGAAAGCTTGCGTCCACTCCCCGGGCCAGACTCAGCGATATACGGTCGTGTGCACATCCCAATGAAGGTCCCGCTCATGCTCTCACAGGCCCTCCCGCAACTCCATGAATTGATCCGTCTTCAGGGACAGTTTTGTGACAAAGGTGTTTGTTTTCCATGTCTCATTTAAGCTTTCAGGAGCTCAGGTGGTGATGCTGGATAGTGTTGGACTATTAACAGCAAGATCGCTGGTTCGAAGCCACTAGTCATTCCACAGGAGAAAGATGAGGTTATTGCTTCCTGTAAAGGTAGCAACTTCAGGATCCCTACACAGAGTCACTATGAGTCAGAGTCAGCAGGACAGAATGAGTGTCATTTTATTTAAGTAACTGTGGCTGTGGGTCCTTCCGACACCATTGTGGCCTCATGCGGATGCTCTCCTTCATCCAGAACAGCGGTTTGTGTCTTTTTCTTGTGTAAAACATAGCAAAGGAGTTCCTAATAAAATAAAGTTGAATTGGGAGTCTTTTTTCCCTCAAACAAAGTAAATCCATAAATAGAAATGAGACTATGGTGCTAATAACCAGTTGGAGAGTTGAGAGAGCTGAACTCTCAATCCTGGTAGAAACCCATTGTGACTTTAAAAACTTGCTCAAGGTCATCCATAGCCTATGAGGTTGAGTTGAGCAGACACAAAACAGATGTGTTGGGGAGTAATTGTGTACATTAAGTAAACAATTTATCTTTCTAAAGATTCTGTCTAAAACTTACTTTAAATAGTAAGTTTTCCCCTGGGCTAGGGAAAGGTCAGGGAGCTTAACCCCCTAGTATCCACCCCCTCTCAGCATTCATCATGTTAGGCCAGAGGAGCCAAATCACACCCACTACCCAGGGAGCACTGCTTCCAAAAGCCCATTGCCTGTGCCGGGGCAGAGGGCAGGTACCCGGACCAGAAATGCTGACAGAGTGGAACCAGCGGGCTCAGCCCCCAGCTTCCTGAGAGAGCAGCTGTGATGGTTCACTTTTGGACAAATGTCAATGCATGACTTGGGCAGCACGAAAAGCAGATGTGCAGAGGTTGTTCGCTGTATTCCAGAAGTTCACACACTCCCCGCAGGCTCTTTGGTGGCTTCCACCTTCAATCCCAAAAGGCCACTGCCGTCCAGTGGATTCCAACCACAGTGACCCTATATGGAGTTTTCAAGACTGTAAATCTTCATGGGAGCCAGCAGTCTCATTGTCCCCCTTGGGACAGGGAGCTAGCAGCCCGTTTCACCTCCAGGACCCCTTCCTCTCTAATTCTGGATCCAGTCCCTCCAAATATCCTGCCCTGCCCTTGTCTAGGCTTCTTAAATGCGTTCCATGCTGCTTATGTTAGTCTGGGTGCCTTAGCGAAACAAATCCACAGAAACGCGTATGTATAAGAGAGAGTTTTATGTAAAGGGTGAGTGCACATCAGGAAAACATGCCCGCATTTGCTTATGCACCCGCTTTGTCTTCAGCGATCATGTCGAGATAGGCTGGTGGCTTCTTCCATGTGGGCTTTGTTGTTTCTTAGCTAGATGGCCCCTTGTTTATCTTCCAGTCTTTAAGACCCTGGACACTATATCTTTTGATAGCCGGGCCCAGGGTGCTTAACCACTACACCACAAGGGTTCATTAGCTTGTGACTTATCTCCTGCCATTCACACTAGATGCTCAAAATAGCAGGAAACCAGGTTTCTCCTTTGTGGCCACACCAGGTACTGACAGAACCAAGAACAGAGAAATGCTTAGTTATATATCTTGACTATCATTAGCATATTATATGCCTGGCAATATGTAAGCCTTCGCTCCCCTGACCTCTCACAGTCTCGGTAAAATGAAGCTAATAAAAGTAGTGCTCTCACAGCTTGGTAGGAGATTAAACAACTCACATAAGGGTACACAGCCTATCAACGAGGAGGCGAGATGAGGCAGTGTGTGGCTGCTGAACCCACACCCTTCACAACACCTGCATTAAAATGACTGAGGGCTATGAGGAACCAGACAGAAGCAGGTTCACACCCCAGATTGAGTCAATTTAACTGCCTATTGTGCCTGACCCTTCTATCTCTGATCTTAGAAATGGGGTTAACAACAACAAAACACTGTAGAAGAAATGTCCAGCAGATGACAGGCACGCGATTAAACAACAAAAAATAAATCACTTAAGTTGAAATTCGAACTCCTGGAAACCCCTCAGACACGTGCAGAAAAGGATTGAGCCCATACGGTGTTTCCAGTGCCCCCGTCATTCCCCCCTAAAATGAGCATTTGATAAGGTAATGCCTGGATTGTTCCAAGCCCAAGACTGTGGAGAACTAAAGGAAAACCCAGCATTATGAATCTTTGAGCACAGCCCTGCTGGGAAACCGCCCTGCAGTCACTTGTTGATGACTGGAGGAGGGACAAGAGTAGGGAGAAGAACGAGGACTGAATGTGACACATAAGCAGGGATGGCCTACATTCCATAAAGGAAAAAACTCAAGGTCTGCTTTTCTGGTGCCGGAAAGTTAAAACCCATCTGGTGCAGTTGAAAAGGTGTGTGTGTGTAGTGGGGTGGGGGGTGTTAGGGAGGAGGGGCGATGAGTCCAAAGGATGAACTCCATCTGCAATTGTGTCCTCAACTGCTTTCCCCTGCTAGCCACACGATATTTGTGGCTGGCCTGCCCTGCTTTTGTTATCAAGCCCAGAGAGGGCAAGAGACTAGCTCGAAGCCACACTGCAAGTTGGCAGCAGAATCAGGCCGAGAACTCTGGATGCTTAGAAAGCTTCACACAGACCTGAGAAAGTACCAAGGGAAGACCTGTTCGCTATCTGGGCAGCACTCACTGCATGCCAGCGCTGTTCCAGTGCCCCAGCCAGGGCATTGCTCCCTGTGTCTGTGTGTCTTCAGTGATGCACACAGGTGACGGATTGGCTTTTAATAGCATGCTTGGAAGGTTGAGGCCACCCAGCGGCACCTAGAAAGAAGGGCCTGCAAATCTACTTCAGACCAAGCAGCCTTTCCAGACCCTGGGGAGCACAGTTCTTCTTGGACACACAAGGAGGCCAGGAGTTGAAGTTGATTCCATGATGTAGTTGATTCCATGCTTCCCGGTTGTAGCTATACCTAGAGTCCCATCCACATTCATGTTTATATCTCTTCACTCCATGGGGTGCTCATGGCTCCAACTCTTCTGAAGCAGACCACCAGGATTTTGTTTAAGAGGCCTCTGGATAGGTTTGAACTGCCAACCTTTTAGTTTGTAGCTGAGTGCTAAACAACTTGTGCCATGCCGGGTGCTAAGCTCAGAAACTCAGTCGGTGCTTCATGATCTCAGTTGGAATTATAGAGAGGGTCAGTGATGATCCATTGACTGCTGGGTAATTGTTGATGTAGTCTCCCTGTGCAGACATGTAAAGTACCTGAAAACTTAAAATCCAACTCATTGAGTGCATCATCCTGCCGTGCGCCAGCCCAGCAGCATGCTCTGCTGGGGACATTTGGCCATGCCTGGAGACATTCTGAAGAAGGGAGTCCCACTGCCATCTAGTGGGCTGAGACCAGGGATGCTCGCTTAGCATCCTGGTGCAGGGAACAACACAGCCCCACAAGAACGATGTTGGCCAAAATGTCAGCAGAGCTGCCACTGGGAAAATGGTCTAGTCCAAGCGCTGACCTTCGTAGAGGAAGAAAGCCAATCCAGAGCAGCTAAGTGACCTGCTGTGGGTTGCACAGCCTGATTCCAAGCCCAGTACTATACCCAAAGCTGTTACCACGCCCAAAATTAAACAGCAATAGCTGCCCAAAGGCCTCTTAGTTTGAGGACCAAGTAAGACAGTAAATGAGAAAGCCCTTTGACAAATGTGGCATGCTGCACAAACATGAGATGTTATTACCCAGGATCTTTTGATATATGTAAATAGATCTTGTACCAGGTCAGTTAATTTTCCAACTGCTCTATCTGAGCTTTCAGATGGCAGCACCTCTGTCCAACCCAGGAAAGGACTCCTGTGCAGGCTGAGCAGCCCTGGAAAGCCTCATGCCTGGCTTCTCCCACCCCTCAGCTAATCTCCAAGTGATTAATAAGGGCTCTCACTATGTTGTGCCTCCCAGCTGACAGATACTAGGCTATCAAAGCATTCGTATCACCTCCTTGATGCCTGAGGAGGAATATAGTTTCATGTGTGAGAGTGCCCCAACCCGCGGGACTCAGTTATTCGAGGGGTTCCAAGGAGGACCCAGCCTGAAAGAGAAACGGGCGAGAGAGAGGAGCGAGACCAAGCAGATTCTTGTCAAGGTCTGAGTTTATTGCTACACAAGCCTCTCTATAAAGGGTGAGGCAAACAAGGGAGTTCAAAGGGGAGATAAAAAAAAGGAAGGGCGGGGGTGTAGAGCACACAGGGCAGGCGGCCGCAAGTCTGCAGTTGGAATGTCCGGTGCTGGAGCAGACAAGGGTGGGCCATCTGGTGTGTGTCAGGGTAAGATAAGGTTGAGGTGACGTGGCTTTAGCCCTGCTGGGCAGGCAATATGGCCTTGGTTTTGTCAGGCTGATTATGCCCGGTTCCCAACATGAGAGAAGCCAGGAATATCTCCTCTCACAACTGTGCAGCAAACGAGATCAGATCTCCCAATCTGATTTTCAGCCCTCCTGTCTTTCCAAGTGAAGTGGATGGTCCATTTCACATTGTCTCAAGTCTTTGCACATTGCATGCCAACATTGCGACACAGGGTGCGGCTGTGGGTCTTAGTAGACAAAGCCCCCACCCAGAACCCTGACCCCAGAGCTCCTTGGTCACCCTGCACAACGCAGGTCCAGGCCGGGCTCCACACTGCAAGGCGATCAACCCTGCCCCTCCAGTGTGGCCGTCCTCACACGCTCCCACATCCACCTAGAAGGACTGGAGATGAGAGATTCTGGAAGCTCCCTGCCTCATCTGCCTCCCTCCCCAGAGCGACAGAGCAACTATAACTGATTAGGCAGGATGCAGCCTCGTTCCCAGTCCCCACCCTCTCTGGGAAAGCAGGGATGTCTGGCACCTCATCCAAGGCCTTTCCCCTGTGATCTCATTACTAAGGAGCTGCTCATCTACCGCCCACCTCCATCACCTCATCTACATATGGGGGAGATGAGTATGTCTTCTTTGCTGCTCCTTCCCTGAGTCCACCCCAGGAGCTCCCTGAACAGATCACCAATCACTTCTCATTACACCTGCAGCAGCCGTCAGATACTGCTGAACAGAGACAGGCGCCTCCCCTGCTGCTGCCAGGCTCCAGTGCACATGTGCACACACACGTGCACACACATTGTACAGGCACACTCACATGGACACACAAGCATGCACACCCATGTGCACAAACTTTGTTCAGAGGTGGGAATTCTGCCCATTTTAGCCTCTAATATTGCAATCAGGGAGTGATAGAACAATGAAGGATGAAGGTGGATGAAGGAAGATCTATTTATTCCCTTACTTGTTACATAACCATTCAGGGCTCTTTTTTTATCCGTACAAACACACCACCACACCATCAACAATCATCAAGTAGATGTCATGTATGCAGTGCTGCCCTATTCAAGGCGGTGCTGAGTATGTGAGGAGGATTCTCTCTAAAGCACAGCTCTGAGGAAGTCTGTCTCCTTCGCACTTTTACACACACAGGGTGAGGAGCCTGCAGGAGGCTCCGTGCGTTGGGTGAAGCCACACGATGAGTGAGGAGACCGAGTGTGTAGCCAGGGGAGTGAGAGCGCAGAGTTCACCACTTCACCACCATGCTGGTGTGCACAATCGATGAAAGGGTGGCTGCCAGCAGCAGGACAGAAAAAAAGTAAAGCATGTAACTTGTGGTTTTATCTCTGGCTTACTTCCAAAAGGAATTGTTTTTGTTGTTCTAAAAAGCTTTATACCGAGAAAAAAAAAAGAAAGAAAGAAAGCTTTATACCTCTATAAAAACAAAAGGCTACTGCTGTCAAGCACCTTCAGACTCAAGCCAGAGGAGAGCTCTCCCAGTGGGCTTCCAAGCTGAAAATCTTCACAGAAACACAGTACCTCCTGTGGAGTAGCTGGTTGGTTCAAGCCAGCAACCTGGCAGTTAACAAGTACGTCCCTTGTACCTGTAATACCTGTATAAAGTGTATTAAATATGAACTACTCCTGGTGTGTAATTTTAAATTGAATTATTGTGCCTGGAACTTTTTTTTTAATAGCTAAGAATGGTGAAATGAGACTCCTTTAGATGTTATGATAAGAATACACACTACACAGGGCTTGGACCCAACCCAGCTTAATTCAAAGGAAGGCAGATTTATTTTCTTCTGCTTCCCAGAAGGTTCCCCAGCAGAATGTGTGTTAAACAAAATTGTTTAGCTATGGAAAAGAGCAATCTCCTCTTGGGAAGATCCTGGTAGAAGGGGGCTTTGGTTACATATCCAGCTCAACCCAGCCCCAGAGGCCTTGTCATGTTTTATTTTGTTTTGCCCTTGACACTGATTGTCTTGGGAACTGTGGCCCCCGAGCAATGGCCAGGAAGTCAGGTCTTCTTGATGTAAATCCTCTAATATCCCCTACAATGATTTTCAGTGCCAATGGTAAGGCCCGCCCAGTGGCTGCCACATGCCCCTGAGCAAACACGTCAGAGCAGATGAGAGCATGAGACAGCATTTAAGAGAACGGTAGGCTGGCCTTGACTTAGCTGTTTGGCCTCTCCTCAGAAGTCATTTGTGACACTGACTGTCATGGGTTTCATTAAGAACAAGTCTATCTCTACCAAAGAAAACTGCAAGGTAAGAGGACTTTCAGCTCCAGCTACACATGTCTCCAAACTTACTTACATATTGTCCTGTTTTCAGAAGAAAAAAAATTTACTCAGTGCCTCCCGGGCAAATAAAAACTTTGGTACTACAACCTACAATCCCAGATAAAGTGTAGGTATCTGCTTTGGCAGCTCCCCTGGATCGAGCTGCTCCGGTAGCTCTCCACAAAAACCCTGTGAAGAGATGATCAGGCAGGATAGCCTAGTCTGTTCTGCAGAAAGAAGCTACCCCTGAAACCTCAGTGGCTTAAAATCTAGAAGTTTATTTCTTGTTCATGCAAATTCTGACGCTGGAAGGGCAATTCTACAGGGTGTTTGTCCTGCACACCGTCCGTCAGTGATTCGGGCTGCTTCACAAATATGGTGCCACCAGATCAAAAGGTGGATTCCAGGTCATCACAGAAGAGGAAGAGAGAAGTGGGGGTTGTGGATCAGTCTTTACATGCTTTGACACTTTAGTTGACATAGATCGCTGGATAGGGCTGCTTATATAAAGGTTATCAGTTCAAACCCACCTAGCTGTACCACAAAAGGAAGGGGTCATCTGCTTTCATAAAGGGTACAGCCTAGACAACCTCATGCAACAATTGTACTCTGTACCACAAGGGGTGAGCATGAGTCAGAACTGACTTGAAGGCAACAGGATTTGGGGTGTTTTTGTTTGTTTGGTTGGTTGGTTGATTGGTTTGGTTTGCTGAGTGGGAGGTGGTTCTACCTACAGCATATTAATCTGAAGTAGTCACTTTAGGTTTTTTTGTTTGTTTTTTGAGAGATGTGGAAAAGCTCATTGGCTTTAATGGGGAGTTAACTCTGCCGCAGACGGCCTCCTCAAAATTTCCCTCCCGCTTCATAAACTAGCAGAGATTTTCAATGAAGGAGCCTGCAGGCACCCGCTGGACATCTCCTTGCAAGGTCAGTCCTTTGGAGCCACTGGGAGGGAGAAAAAAGAGACTTCTATTCCTGTAAAGAATTCCAGCCCCAGAAATCCTCAGGGGGCAATTCTGCCCTGTCCTCTCGGGTCGCTATGAGTCCGAATTGAATTTATGGCTATGAGTTGAGTTTTAATTCCATTCACTTACTGCTATTGACAGGTTGCTAGATTAGGGCTTGTCTTCCCAAATGCCAGCACTAAACGAAAATGAGCTGTCCGGGCCACAACAAAGGGGTTGGAAATAAATCAGGCACACTCATTAGATACCTATGGCAAAATTCAGAACTGAGCATGCTCTGACCCAAGTCATGTAGACCCAGGTGGAAGGTCCACCTGGTCATACAGAATAGGACTTCACAAAAGTGCACCAAAATCAACCAGTACGATCGACCAATGCCCTCCAGTGGTGTTGGGAGGTGATAGAAGTAGGCCTGGGCTCCTTGTCGCCCTCCCTTGTTCACGTGCTCTGCAAGTGGAGGGTGAGGCCCTTGGGGGTTCCTGCCGTGGCTCCTCAGCTGGTTCTGCACTCCTGCTCAGGTATTCCTCCCATGAAACCGCCATATTCAGCTGCAAACTTTCCCCACCCCTGCCATGCAGCCCGGCGTGCTTTCCGGAGATAGTGGGGACTTTTGGGGACTGCGATACCTGAAACTTTCTTTCATAACATTCACTTGGATTTACAAAAGTGCTTCTGCCATATGAATTCTTTCAGCGTTGCTAAGCAAGAACTGAGGTCAACCACCCCAGAAACCTAACACTATCAAGTCGATTCTGACTTATATCAATCTAGGGGGTCCTCAAACTATGGCCTGCGGACCACATGGCCCTCAGAGGACATTTATTCAGCATGCCGGGTGTTTTTGTCCCTTTTTTTTTTTTTTACTTCAAATTAGGTATGTGCAGTGCGCATAGGCATTTGTGCATAGTTTTATTTTTAAACTATAGTCCGGCCCTCCAGCGGGTTTGAGGGACAATGAACTGGCCTCCTGTTTAAAAAGTTTGAGGACCCCTGAAAGGACAACGTAGAACTATGCCTGTGGGTTCCCGAAGTTCTAAATCTTTACAGGAGCTGAGAACCGCATCTTTCTCTGTGAGCCATAGCGGATTCCAACTGGCTGGCCTCATGGTCACACACATTCCACCAGGCTCCTTGAGCCTTAACTTGATAATTTAATGAAACGATACTTCTCCAAGTCACACTGTATCAAGGTCTATAATCTTGCTGTTCTAATATCAAATTTAAAATAAGGAATATAGTTAAGCTCCAAATCCATAAGCAATAAGATCATTGAATCTCTTTGGACACTATTACTTAAAAAAAGAAAAAACTCTGTCCAATTATTTTCAGCACAGAATAGCTTCCAGTGTTTACAGCTTAGTATTTAATTGCTTTTTCTCTTCTTCTTTTGCATTGGTGAATCATTTTGAGCTTATAATAATGTCAAAATAAATAGTTTCCAGAGCCTCCAGGCATTCACTGTGTAATGATCATTTAAAAGATTTCTTGGTTAGAGGGTCCTCAAAAGAATAAAAAGCGTGTCCGCATCCCTGGTCATTTCTATATTCAAAAGAAGAAATTGCTCATCAAATGCTACAAGCCAATTTCTTTCTTCAGCCAAACTGCCCATTTTAGCATCACTGAATTAAGCAAATGGTTCTACATTTCAAAGTCAACAATGATACTCTTTTCCCTTTAACACGAGCATCTTAAACAGCTCAAAAAATAGTCGAGCTCTTTATTATGGCTTTTCCTGAGAAAGCTGTTTCGTTGTTTATTTTATTTATTCATCTAGACTTTCATGTTAAGATTTGTGTATTTTAAGTTCTGCTAGTCAGGACATTTTAAATGGAGCCAGATTTTTTTTTATACTGTGTCTTTTAAAATAAAATGAGACTGAGCAGTACATCCGTTAATAAAATATAAAGTCTTCCTATTTCTGTTTGTTTGTAATTTCCCTAAGGATAACTCTTAATGTAGTAAAACCAAAACCCGCCATAATGAATTACATTTGGTCTACTGGGGGTTTTGGCCAACCTTTTGATAGAAAAATCCAGAGACTCCCTTCTGCATCTCCTTTCCCAACCAAACCCCGTTGGCTGGAGGCTGGAAGGAAGAAAGAGGCTGGGCTGCTGGGGCAGGGTGGGGAAGGGGTAACCTTGCAGATTATTTCAAATTCTACTCTGAAGGCAGAAAGTTATCCAAATGAGATAGCTAGAGATTCACTTCCTTAGAAAAAGATTGAAATTAATGTGTCCCTTAGAAAAGCCAAAGGAAAAAAGTCGTTATTAATTTAGGCAATTGAAGAACTTTGAAAGCCATGTCTAGTACATAAAAACACCTGTCCCTAGAGCCCATCGGCCTAGGAAACTGAATTTTTATACCATGTAAAATAAAGGAAGGTCATTTCTTAGACTTGCTCAACAGAAGATTGTCATTTTAAACCGGTTACTGTAATGAGAAGCTGGGTTTTCGTAAAAAGGACTGAATGCTTGAGTCAGTGTGAAATGAAATTAGAGATGCATGTTCTGCGCATGGCGGCATTTCCGGAGGAGTCTGTGTTCCTGTGACTGCTCTCGATCTGTCTCGTGCCTTCTGGGAAACTCACAGCGTGGTGCCCACATCTAGTCTCTCGGACTTTCTTGCCAGCTTTGGAAAGGTGTTGAGTCTGTTGGATCTGCTGCACAGAGACAGCATGCAAGTGGACCCTTCCCACATTCCTCAGAGAGCAGCCCCCCAGTGTAAAGCTGTGGGTGAGGTTTGATGACCTTTGCCCCTTCATCATCCCGCATTCTTTGAGGGACCCAAGCGCTCCCCCGAGGCATTAGCGGAGAAGCAGCTACCCCATAGTTTCCAGATGGTGGGTATCAGCCTGTGTGCTCATTGGGATCGCCAGAGAGCTGTCCAAAAGACATCTTTGTCCCATCTCCACTGAGTCCGATTTTATTGGCCTGGAATGCAGCCTAGGTGCTTGGATTTTTTTCTCTCTCATAAGTTTTTATTGTGAATTAGGTGAAGGTTTACCAAGATCATCAGTTTTTTATTCAACAATTCATACCCATTGTGTTTTATGCCACTTATTGCAATCTCCACAATATAATATGACTTGTTCCACTCCCTACTTATGTCTTCTGTTTCCCTTCCTCCTCTCTTCCTACCCTTCTGAACTTGGGCCTTGGATTAATACTGCCCTTTTGAGATCAAATGGTTTGCTGTTTTCAGGTTTGTGTGCCTCACTTGTGTAATTGCTCCCATTATAGACCAATCTATTATTTGGCTGAATATTGAACCACAGGTAGGAGTTCATTTTCAAACTTAGTGAATAAGGACCATCGTTTCAGAGGTTCTGTTAGTCCCTATCCAGCCAATAAGCCTGGTCTCTTTTATGACTGTGAATTTTGCTTCACTATCTAGGACCTTTGGATGTGATCCCTTTCAAAGAAGTTGGAATTGATAGTTGGAGATCATCTAGTTATTCTGTGCTCAGAGTCATGAAGTCTAATGTTCATGTGGTCCACTCACCACTCTTTCCTCCAGAGTGAGGGTGACAATACTTGCCACCTAGATGGCCACTTGTGAGCTTCTGAAATCCAGCTGCTACTCACCAGCATGGATGTCGAACATAGTCTTTACAGTCTAGGTAATGACAATTGTTCTTGGTGTCCTTCACAACTATAATCCCCAGCCCCCCAGCCCAATAAAGCACTCCCTCCAGTTGTTCGGTTATGCCTAAGGAGTTTTGATAACTTCATCTTCTGTGTGCTCCGGAATATTCAATTCCCTGGATGGTCAGAATGGTCAGTCAGGGCTCAGAATCTTGGTGTTAAGGCTTCTGGTGAGATCCTGGCACATCAGACACAGAGGTTGTGAGGCTAGAGGATGGGCAGAAGGGGATCATACTGAGTCTAACAAGGAAAGAAAAGGAAATGAAGGATATAAGCAATTAAAAGCAAGCGCATAAATAGATACAAATACACAGATGGCCCTTGCAACATTATTCCCAATCTCGCAAACGTGTCAACGGTCTAAATACCCATCAATAGGTGAATGGATAAGTCAAACATGTTGCCTACGGTATATACAATGGACTACTACTCAGCCATAAAGAGAAATGAACTCTTGACACAGGCTACAAGAGGAATGAACCTCATAAGCATTATGCTGAGTGAAATAAATCAGCTTCAAAAAGGACACATTTTGCTTAATTCCACTTACAAAAAATATCTAGGCTAGGAAAATGAATAGAGACAAACATCTCCCAATTGTTTCCAGGGATAGGTAGGAAGGTAAGTATGGTTGTTACATAATGCCATGTCAATTGGACAAATAAGTGAGGTGGAGTCTTTCTTATACCTATATGAGTGTCCTTGGATTTATTTCTCTAGTCAACCCAGCCTAACCCAGTAGGGCCTGGAGGGGAAGTGCCATCCCTGAGACGATACTGAGCTTCCATAAGGGTGATGACATAATTTTGGAATGGGTAAGGATGATATATGAACAACATGCAGAATGCCACTTAATTATAATCTTGTAGAGCGTGGAAGTGACGAATGTTTTGATGCATGTATATTTAGTATGATTTTTAAAGAGTGTACGCAAAAGAGCAATATGGCAAGTCTGTGTTGCCATTTGCTGTTGCTCAGCTAAAAGCGATTCGGGCCTGTGTAGTTCAAAGGGAACCACAGAGGCTCAGGAGGAAAGCTGGTACCATCTCCAACTGAGACTTGTCTGACCAAATGCAGAGTCTCCCTTCAAGTAACTGACAGGTCAGAGGCAGCTCATCTCTGCTGCAGAAGCAATGATTTGTCTCAATTCCCAGACCACTGTCACAGCCATGTCTTGTTGCTCTCGGTGCCCCCCTTCCCCACCACAATAAGTCACTAGAAAGCCATGCTTCATTTAAAAACAAACACATAAAACCCTTCTGCCTCCATCCTGGCACTGTTTCAGCTTATTTAGCATCATAACATATGTCATCTGTTTCCCTAAACAATCTAACATGGACATGGCACGATGGGACTGATGAGTTAGGCAAATGAGAACCAGCCTGCCCTCTGAACACACACGATGGCATTTGACTTGCTGTCAGTAGATGCTGTCGCGTTTCTTCTCCTCTTTCATGGAAAATAAATACAGAAAAGAATGAGGACATGAAAAGGGCTGCAAGATGTTTAGCTCTGGTCTTTCTAGAAAGTGTAGAAAAAAAGTATGTGACCCCTGCCTGCCTTTAGATGCCCCACTCCTCTGGCAAACAAGGATTGCACACTGACCATGGACAAGACATCTGGATCTGGGGGGAGGATATAACAATTGCCCCCACCAGCAAAGAGTTTCCAGATTTACGGGACTACACAGGCCAGGGAGCAGCTCATAAAAAGAACAAGAAGAATCACAAAGGAGGGTGTGCTCCAGCACCACTTCGTCCAGCTGCAGGCACATGAAGGCAAAGTTTCTTTTGCTTTCAGTCAAGTTTATGATTTCCGCTGCATCCCTTACCAACACCTTCACGAAGATCTAGGTTCTTGGGTTGTTTCGCTCCAGGGCGGACATCTCCTTGGTAAAGCTTTATGGACAGCTCATGGTCCAAGAATTCCACCTATATGTTTTGAAAGGGGCCACGTTAAAACCCCTGGCTCAGACTTTCAGGACTGGGCACAATACAGCAAACCCACCATGGGGACAGCAGGATTTGGTAACACTCTCATCTCCATCACAACCTGGACCTGGCAAAGCTATTTTCTTCCACTCACCATCTTTCAATCAATATTTACTCAGCTATTAGTTGCTCCCCAGGCTCAGCATCAGAAAAGTGTTCAAACGTTACCGAATTGTCCATCTAATGGTAGAGGTCTGTGCAAGGGATATGAGAGCAAGAGGCTCAGAGATGATCAGTGGGTAACGAGAGAGGGATTCACCTTTATCATTTGTAGAAAGCCCCTGAGGCTTAGTCACATTGGCAGACTTTCCCTGGAGCAAGCAAATAAAGCTGCTCCCGGCTCAGCTCCATTCCTGATCTGGTCTTGCCATGAGACTATCCAGGCTTTGTCCCAACCCCACGTTCTGGAAACCACGAGTGGAAGGAGGTGAATCTTGGGGATACCATGGAAAAGAATGGGCATTGCACAACACTTCATTGTACTCATATGCAAAGGCCAAGAGATAGAACCAGGTGAGACTGTGAACAGGACAAGGTGATACTGCATGGTTTAAAATCAGAAAAGGTGTGCATCAGGGTTGTATCCTTTCACTGTTCTTATTCCATCTGTATGCTGAGCAATTTATACAAGAAGCTGGTCTATGTGAAAAAGAACATGGCATCAGGATTAGACGAAGACCCATGTAATGTCATTGGGAACATTTTCTCACTAAAAATTTTAGGTCATGGCATCAAAAAAGTGTCATTTTAACCTAAATGGGTTTTTAGACCAGTGAAATAACAGCGAGAGTGAGTCAGCATTGTGCACAGAATTGAGCGATACTGGTTCTTTGGGAAATTCATAATCCAACACTGACACTGCTGAGTTAAAGGATGACAGTGAGGAAGATTCTACACCTGAGCTCTGTGATGGGCCAACGTGGTGCTCTACTCTCTTCAGGAATGGATGAGCCAGCTCCACCAAGATTCCCCTTTACTGGAGCACCTGCTATGTATGTAGACGTTGAACACAAGAACGCTTTGGCGTTCCTACAATGATTTCTGACCGATGAGGTCATCGAAAAAATGATTATGATAGCCCGGAGGTTTACTTTCAGGTTTTAACCCCTCTTCAGTTAATTTCTGTGCATGGGGGAAGGTTTGGGGCTTGCTTCATTTTCCTACATACGGTATCTCAGTTTGTCCAACACCATTTGTTGAGCAAGCAGAATTTGTCCCTTTGGATATTTCTGTGTCCTTTTTCGAAGGCTAGTTTCCTGTTGACTGGTGAATATATGTGTAGCTTTTCTGTTCGTATCCATTGATCTATATACCTCTCAGTGTACCAATACACTGCTCTCCCTTAGGGAAAAACAACAACAAAAGTTGTATGAGCCCCTATATAATGATTTTTTTTAATGGACGATGAACTATTTTCCAGGCCAGCACTATCCTATGTTTGAGCACATTGCTGCAGCCACTGTGTCAAACCATCATGCCTTATAGCCTGCGGTACTCATGTTCAGGTATAGTGTTCTGCCATTCACAAGGTTCACACTGGCCAGTTCTTTCAGAAGTGGAAGACCAGGTCCTCCTCCCTCGTCTCTGTCTGGAAACTGCTGAAGTCTACCTGCAGTGAGTGACCCAGCAGGCATTTGAACTACTGGCTGCAAAATTTCCACCATTACAGCCAAATGCAGGCCACCACAGTACAACAGACAGTAACAGCATCTTAACACCACACAAAGGCTCCTCCCTGGGGAGACCACGTGTTCAGGCAATTGCTGCTGTTACACATGTAAGTGGGGGCTACATGAAGTCGCACCATCTCCTGTGGCCCTTCCAGGAACAGGCCATTCTGCTGTTGTTTCTACTGGACTTAGGCTCAGCTGCCAACCTGCCCTCTGCACGCATTCTTCTCCTTACCCTTCCATGTCACCTTCTCTTTGCCCAAGTCAATACTGCTGGTCAGTCACCTACTGGTGGATGCTTGCTTCTGAAGTTTCTGAACCACATTTCCCCATGGTTATGAGACATTGCTGCTGCCACTGCGAGCATTTAACAGGTTACTTTACACCTTCAATGAGAAATCTAGGGGAATAGAAAGAAAGCTTCTTCTTTCTCCCAAGGAGTGGGTGGTGGTTTTGAACCATTTCCCTTGAGGTTAGCAGCCCAATGTGTAACCCACTACACCAGTAGAGCCTTGGTGGCACTGTCCAGCAATTATTAGACTGCTAAATATGAGGTCAGGGTTTCAAACCTACCAACTTCTCCTTGGGAGAACGATAAAGCTGTTCCCATAAAAGACTGACAGCTCCAGAAGCCCTCTATAGGGTGGCTATGAGTTGGAATTTTGCGGTCATTTAGGGCTTTTTGGTGGCATGTGATTTTTTAGGGCTTTTAGGTTGTTTGTGGACGTTCAAGGTGTGTTTGGGGCATTCGGGTGGTTTGGGGTTTTTAGGGTGTTTTATAAGATTTTAGGGAGTGTTTAAGGGATTTAGGGGTGGTTTTTTAGAGTGTATAGGTATTTTTCAGCACAATATGGTGATTTTAGTGATGTTACAGAGTTCCTTAGGGATTTTAGGGTATTTTTAATATTATATGTGTTTTTTTCCCCCAGCATTTTAGGTTTTCTTAGGGCTTTCATGGTGTTTTCAGGGCATATATGGGGTTTAGGAATGTTTAGGGTTTGGGAATCTTCTAAGGATGATTTTTGGAAGTTTCACATGTTTGGGTGGGCATTTGGTGTTTTTTTGTGGCTTTAGAGTGTTTATGGGATCCTGTCAATTTGCAGCTTTAATTCCGCAAAGAAAAGTCAGACAGCAAGCCAGAAAGGAGCAGGAAATGAAGGGGAAGCCCAGGCCACATGTTACAGCTGCCAAGTCCGGAGAACCTAGGTGTGGTCGTTGGCTACCTGGGACCGGGAGTGGGGCTGTGCTCCTGCCCAAGGGTGCTAGGGAGTAAACCAATCTCAGCTGGACGTTTGGCTTTTCTACTAATTAGCCGACTCCATGAACTTTCCCAGGGGCAGCTGGCGAATTGCCAGGGGAACCCAGCTAGACCCCCCACACAAAAGCACAGGGATGGTTACAGGAACAGGAGGTTTCACACAGTGGATGTGCAGGGCTTGGGGTCGGGATTGGGGGCCAAGGTGAGGAAGGGGCAGCAATAAGGCCTGGTCCCAAATAATCAGACACTGAGCAATAAAAGTACAAGGACTGCCAAGAGAACATGGGGACAAAGGATGGCTGGACTTCATTTGATATCTTTGGACGTGCTGTCAGGAGAGACCAGTCCCTGAAGGGACATCAAGTCCATGAAGGACATGATGCTTGGCAAAAAGTGGAGGACGGGCAATAAAACAGCTCGAACCAGTGGCTACATCAGTGGGCATAGTAACAATGGTGAGGATGGTTCGAGACCTGGCAGTGTTTTATTTTACTGCTTGTGTTTTTCTAGAACTGTCTTTCCTGGATGCACGAGGAAGGATAACTGTGCTTGTGGGAAGCAAATGCACAGTGGGCAGCGCTTTGGCCAACATAGGTACACCACCGGCACACAGTGCCCCCTTACTTGGCATCCAAAGTGACAGGATTTGTCTTTCCCCAGAGCTCTCCAGCCCTGGGGGAAGCGGCCCTGCCTTCGGCGCACCGCCAGGGGGCAGCACTGCTGCTCTCTCACTGGCTACATCTGTGAGGACCCAGAGAGCAGCTCCTTTCTGCTGCTCTCCTCTCAGACTTCTGCCAGAAGCCTTGGCTCGTCCTGGATCCTCCCTTGATTCCCACTCTGCACCTTTGGGGACGCCCAGCCCATTAACTCTCTCCCATCCTTCCTTGCTGCCTCTTGTCCAGATGCCTGAGCTGGGCTTCAAGTAGTTGTAATGTTATGCTTAGGTGAGATGTGTTCAGCTTGTTTACTGTCTGTATACAAGAAAAGAGTTCAGCCCAAGACATCCACCCTTTTGTTCCTCTATGGAAAGCCTGTTACGTGTCATAGTCTTCTCTCTGTGCAGTGCTTTCCTCTGCTGCTGATGCTTTTACATGAAATAGGACTCGGTGTGTCACCGCTACAGGAAATTATCTCTGAAAAAATAATATGCCCAGAACTCAGAAACAGTGTCAGCTTGCATCTGGCATCATGGAAGCATCATGGGTGTGTTTCCATTCATTCGCTCCTGAGTGTCACATGTTAAACTCAGTGCATAGCATAAACAGCAGCAGGCACAAACTGAGACAAAGCACACCCTTTGCTGTGAAGCACATTCCGACTCCTGGCTGCCCCTGTGCCACAGAGTAGAACTGCCCCGCAGGGGCTCCCTAGCTGTCATCTTTACAGAGGCACATGGCCACACCTCCCTTTTGGGAAGCCACTGGGTAGGTTTGAACTTCAGGGTTGTAGTAGTTGATATTGTAGAGCCCTGGAGTCAGTTCGGATTCATAGGGGCCTGTGCACTAGAGAGAGAAACAAAGCCCAGTCCTGCGCCATCCTCGCACTTGTTACTGTATTTGAGCCGATTCTCGCAGCCACGGTGTCAATCCACCTAAGTAAGGGTCTTCCTCTTGTTTGCTAACCCTCTGCCAAAAATGATGCCCTTCTTGCAGGACTGGTTCCACCATAGTAATATGTCCAAAGTACCTGAGACAACGTCTCCGCATCCTCTTTCAGATCTCCTGCCTTTAGTTTGTCAGCTCACTTCGATGGAGTCGATGCTGAGCCATAGCGACTCTATGAGATCAGAGCAGAACTATCTCTGTGGGTTTCCCAAAGGCTAACTCTATGGGAGTAGAACGCCTCATCCTTTTCTTCTGAGGACTGACTGGTGGTTCCCCACTGCTGACATTACAGTTGACACCCAAGGCATAAGGTACTATGCCACCAGAAGTCCCTTGCCCCTGTGCAATAACCAACACCACCTACACACAAAACCCACCCCTTCTCTGTCAGTTTGATGTATGGTGATGGCTTGAGTTGCTATGAAATTGGAAGCTACTAGGGGGAACCCGACAAAAACTACAATTTTTTCAAAACTATGCATTTAAATTTTTTATCCCCTTCATAGTACTCTCCATTACACTTCACACATTTGTCTAATCTGTGATTACATTCTTGGAAACATTTTTCAAACTCAGCAGTTTGGGTGACACCCTTGTTTTTCCCCCCCTCTTCTGTGTTGTCAAACCACTGTCCTTCATTCATGGAAACAGAAAGAAGTCACATGGATTGAGTTCAGGTGATTAGGATATGAGGGACAAGAGAGGCATGCTTTTTTGGGGGATGTTTTCATACTGTTATTTCTTTTCTCTTTTTTTATAATCAATTTTTGGGGCCTCATACAACTCTTATCACAATTGATACATACATCATATTTGTACATTCATTGCCCTCATCATTCTGAAAACATTTGCTCCCCACTTAATCCGCTGGCATCAGCTGATAATTATTCCCCATCCCTCATGAACCCTGAATAATTTCTAAATTATTATTTTGTCTTATCTTACACTATACAATATCTCCCTTCAGCCACTTTTCTGTTGTCTGTCCCCCAGGGAGATGGTTATATGTAGATCCTTGTAATCGGTTTCCCCTTTCCATTCCTCCCTCCCTCTACCCTCCTCGTATCGCCACTCTCACCACTGGTCCTGAAGGGATCATCCGCCCTGGATTCCCTGTGTTTCCAGTTCCTATCTGTACCAGTGTACATCCTCAGGTCTAGCTAGATTTGTAAGGTAGAATGGGGATCATTTTAGTTGTGGGGGAAGAAGCATTTAGGAGCTAGAGGAAAGTTGTATGTTTCATTGTTGCTACAGTGCACCCTGACTGGCTCCTCTCCTCCCTGCTACCCTTCTGTAAGGGGATGTCCAATTATCTACAAATGAGCTTTGGGTTTTCACTCCACACTCCCCCGTATTCACAAAGATATGATTTTTTTGTTCCGATGATGTCTGATACCTGATTCTTCCGACACCTCGTGATCACACATGCTGGTGTGCTTCTTTCATGTGGGCTTTGTTGCTTCTCAGCTACATGACCACTTGTTTAACTTCAAGCTTTTAAGACCCCAGAATGTATAACTTTTGATAGCCGACCACCATCAACTTCAGTCACCACATTTGCTTATGCACCCATTTGCCTCCAGCAATTGTGTTGGGGAGGTGAGCATCACGGAATGCCACTTTAATACAACAAAGTATTTTTGCATTGAGGGAGTACTTGAATGGAGGCCCAATGTACATCTGTTACCTTAATACTAAACCTATAAATATATGCATATAGATCTATTTCCCCATCGTTATACATAAATATATTTACATATGCACATGCCTTTATTTAGACCTCTAAAAATGCCCTTTGCTTCCTACCTCTTTCCTTGATTTCCTTTTACTTTCCGATTGTCCCACTCTCATGTTCAGCCTTCATTTGTGTTTCAGTAATTCCTCTAGGTTACATTACTCTTGGTTACACTCTACCAAGCCTCCTACACCCTCCTCACCATCTATTTGGATCACTTGGTGTTCCCTTGTCCCTGGGTTTGTTAACAGCACTTCCTTTTTCCCTACACCCCCCTTTCCCATCTCCCTCCCCCAGCTGTCAGTCCCATTGTTTTCTCCTCCAGATTGTTCATCCAGCCTATCTCATTTAGACAGACCTGTGGAAATCATAGCATGCACAAAAACGAGACAGAGCAAACCCAAGCAACAAAATGAAACAAAAGAACAACACCACCACCAACAAGCCAATGACAAAAAGCAAAACAAAACACAAGAAAGAAAAGCTTTTAGTTAGTTCAAGGACTGTTTGTTGGCCTTTAGGAGTGTTTTCTCATAGAGTATGATGGGTCAGCTAGCCCTGGCCCCAAAGTCTATTTTTGGTATTCCCTGGGGACTTCGTTGCTCTGTTCCCCTTCCTGTTCTGTTGTACACCCTTAGTATTTTGCCTCGGTGTGCTGGGATCAGATCGGGCGATAGAGGCATGCTGTTTTTTTTGTGTGAGCAGGTGCACTGTCATGGTGGCAAAACCAGTCCCCTGTCTACCACTAATCAGTCCTTTTTATTTTAAATAAATCATTTTATTGGGGGATCTTACAGCTCTTGTAACAATTCATACACCAATTTGTATGAAGCACATTTGTACATACATTGCTATCATCATTTCCAAACATGTTCTTTCTCCTTGAGCTCCTTTTTTCCCCTCCTCCCACCCACGTGAACCACTGATAATTTATACATACTTTTTATTTTTATATTTTACGCCTCTGCTGTATCCCTTCACCCAAACTTCTGCTGTTTGTTCCCCTGGGTGGTGGAGTGGGGCTGTATGTCCATCATTGAGATTGGTTTCCCCTTTCTTCTGCTTCTCCCCCCTACCTTCCCTCGTGGTGTTGCTACTCTCAGTATTGGTCCTGAGGGGTTTATCTGTCCTGGATTCTGTGTGTTGGAACTTCTAGTCAATAGCAGTGTGCAAGCTCTGGTCTAGCCAGACAACTCAGACCTTCTTACACAATATCTTCAGAACCTCTATATAGGAAGCTTGATTAACAGTCTGACCTAGTGCAATGACTAAACTCCAAATGCACTATCACCCTCACATCAACAAAACCAAACAAATGAGCATCTTCTTGAAGTTTGAGTTCACTTGACGAGGTGTATTTGAGTGAGGTGATGATGGCGTCTTACACTGACTTGATTTATGTTTGCATTCTGGCTTGTGAGAAGAGCACAAGGTCTTGTCACCAGCAATGACCTTGGGAAAAAAGTGTGGGTGCACTAGCTCAGAGCAAGTTGCCAGATGCCTGCCCAAACAGGAGAATGTATATTTTGAAATGTGTACCCAGTGGAGCTTTGTACCGCTTGGTTTTTTGGCGGGGGTGGGGTGGGGGTGGGTGGAAGGCCGGCTACTCCTTTGTAGGTTAGATAATCTGAGATGTGCTATTTGAAATTTCCTGGGGCCAGTTTTAGACAAAACTAGAAAAGTTAATTTTGCTGTATGGAAAAATCTGACAGTCTGGAAGTATCTAATTTTCCTCACATGCCATCATTCCCCTAGTAGCATTATTCTTAGTTAAAGCTCTCCTCTGTTCCTCCTTAGGGTTTCCCCCACTACCTGATGTTCCTTTTCTCCTACTCATCATCAAGGGACTTGTGTCCAAAGTGAGGACAGCAAATAAGAGACCCTCCTGACTCTCTGTTAAGAAGGGTGCTCTGGTGCATGCGTGTGTTTATGTGTGCACATACAACCGCATTTGAATTTTGTTGGAAGAGGCTTCATAGAGACAGAGAGTGACATGGTTAGAGCTGCTGCACATGTAGAGCACTGTACTCTATGGTGTTCTAATTCAAATGCATGTAAGGTCCAAGAGAGGTAATAGAAGCAAGTGACCAGGGTCAGGGAAGGCAGTAGGAGGAACTGAGGGAGCCTGAATGCCTCACACCCTGCCAGTTTCACTGATTCTTGGATGGGAGAGTACCAACCTAGTGCTGTGAAATCTTCGCAGTTTTCAGAGGCTTGGGGGATTTAAATTTTGTATGTAAAAAATAGACATCTAAATGCTTGTAATTTATTGATTTCGATAAACACACTGAATGCCAGTACGCAAGTCAAACAAACCAAACTGACAGCCATCGATTCTTTGCCAACTCATAGTGACCCTATTAGACAGGGTAGAACTGCCCCTCAGTTCAGCTCCCAGCCCTGGAGGCCCACCAGTTCCTCGTTATTATCATGAGGAATACTATTTTCACAAGAGCATTACATACCCCTAGAGACTAAACCATAAAGCCATATAGGCTTTGACCATCAATTCTGATATGCTTTTTCCTCAAACTGATGGGTCATTTGATGGAATCCTTGTATTACTTCCCTAACATAAAAATTAATCAAGCAAAGGAGATTCAGTGCTCAGTACTACAGCCCCCTATTTAGAGATTAACTCTTAAAAACCACCACCACCACCACCACCACCACCACCACCACCACCACCACCACCACCACCACCGCCACCTTATCTATGTTGATAAAAACTTGAGTAGGCTGTATAAATATCTCAAGTATTTAGGATAAAATGGATTCTTATTCTACTGTCACATATTTAGTTTGAGTTATGTGTTTCCATCTGAACACAAATTAAATAGACCTCATTGACATCTTTTCAAAATGCCATAAAAATTAAATGATTACCTTAAAAGATACTCAGTATAATTAGGCATCAGAAAAATGTACATCAACACTAGAGCGAGATAGTGTTTCAACCCATCAAGATGACACTAGCCAAGGATATTAAAAATACCATTGAGTGCTGGAAGAATGAACAGATTTGTGTCAGAAGAACAGTCTGAAAGGTCCTTAGAAGCAAGCACGGGGAGACTTCACATGCTTTGGATATGTTATCAGGAGATGCCAGTCCCTGGAAAAGGCTGAAATGTTAGGTTCAAGTATAACAACAGTTTTGAAGATGGTGTAGGACTGCGCAGTGGTTCATTCTGCCTTGAGTTGGAACTGACTCAATAGCACCTAATGCTAAAAGCTAGATGCTTTTGATCCTAAATGAAAAGTGGATGGTCCAGCCTCCATACCAGCTACGTGGACAACTGCCCCTCCCCCCAGAAGAATTTACTTTAGAAGACGGCACTGAACCTGTAGCTAGGGGAGATGGACATGTCTGATCAGAGCACACAGGGGCAAATGAAGGGGGAGGAAGAGAGTGGAGCACACACTGGTCCACCAGGCTTGGAGGATGATTTTGGCACTCTGAACAGCCAATGTACAGAGTGGACCATATGGCTGATCCCACTATGAGACATGCCATCCCTTGCTGGCCCAGAGCCCTATGGGGACAATACCGGAGACTCTGTGTTGGGACTGACCCGACTGGCCCTCCAACACGGAGGCAAATCACTAAAAGCATGCAGCAGAGCAACCATGAGAGCAGAGCGGGTAGCCCCTGAGGGAGTACAAAGGACAGACTCTGGGGCCAGAGCAAGATACGCCATCAGACCTGACTGAAGGACACACCTATAGAAAAAAAAAATCAGACCTTGATCTATTTACAGGTTTTTCTTTCTTAAAAAATTTTTTTGTCTTTTAATTAATTTACTCTTTTATTGATCATTGGTTTTCTGTTGTTGTTTTTTTGTCATCACAGTGTTCTCACCCATCGCCTATCTTGCTATGGTTTGATTTTTGGTGCATATTATTATCTCAACAGATCTATCTAGATAAGATAGGCTGGAAGAATAGTCTGGAGGAGAAAACAACAGGACCAATGGTTCCCGGGGACATGGGAGAGAGAGAGGAGGGGGTAAGGAGGTGATGCTGACCAATCCAGCGACAGGGGAGCAACAAGTAATCCAAAATCCGTCGCAAGGAGGGTGTGAGAAGCCTGGTAGGTATTCAGCAAGGGCAATGTAACCAAGAGAAATTACTCAAACCCAAGTGAAAGCTGAGCATGATAGTCGGACAAGAGGAAAGTAAAAGTAAATAGAGGAAAGAACTAGGTGACAAAGGGTATTTCTAGAGGTCTACATACTGGCATGTACATATGTAAATATATTTATACAGGAGGGTTCGTAAATAGATCAACGTGCATATATTTATAGACTTAGTATTAAGGCAGTAGATGGACATTGCCAAATACTTACTCAATGCAAGAAGACGTTATATTAAATTGGCATTCCATGATGAACACCTTTCCAACATGATGGTTGAAGAAAAATGTGTGCACTAGCAAATGTGGTGAAGAAAGCTGATGGTGCCTGGCTATCAAAAGTTATAGCATCTGGGATCTTACAGGCTTGAAAATAAAGAAGCGGCCATCTAGCTCAGAAGCAACAAAGCCCACATGGAGGAAGCACACCAGCCTGTGTGACCATGAACTGTTGAAGGGATCAGATATCAAGCATCAAAGAACACAAAAATCATGTCATTGTAAATGAGGGTGAGTGCAGAGTGGAGACTCAAAGCCCATTGGTAGGTAACTGGACACCCCCTTCCTGAAGGGATGTGGGGAGGAGATAAGCCAGTCAGGGTGCAGGGTAGCAACAATGAAACATGTTTCCTCTAGTTCCTAAATGCTTCCTCCCCCCACTATCATGATCCAAATTCTACTTTACAAATCTGGCTAGACAAGGGGATGTACAGAGAGATCGCCTTGGAGATTGGGTGGATGTTCCCACAGTAGCGTGGAGCCTCACAAGTGGTGGTCAGGCGTTTCCCCCAGTCACTTGTAGGACCTCAGGATTTAGGCTGGGGATGCCCCCACTTTTTATAGGGGAGAACAACCTGTGGCCTGGTGTGTGGGAGAGGACCAGCGTGAATTCCCCAGCTGCTTGCCACACCAATAAGTGGGGGGTGGGAGCTCCCTCAGTTGGGCCTTCAGGTTTGCCCTAGGCAGAGGGGAGTGGCCTGGAGACAGCTATTGTCTTGTGATGGGAAAGAGAGTGAAAGGAGAGGAAAAAGAGAGAAAGAGGAAGACACAGGCTGGGGCAATAATGCCAACCAGACTGACAACCACTCACCCATACACAACTAAAATGCACAGAGTAAACAAAGGTGACAACAGTAAAAAAAAAAAAAAGAAAAGAAAACAACTAAAAAGGAGAACCAAATCTGTGGAGGCTGTGGTAGGAAGTAGAGAAGAGCTAGATGGAGCGGAGAAAAGCAGAAAACCTGTAAGAAGAGTCCAATAAAAGGAAAAAGAGAGAAGAGAAAAGGAAGGAGAAGGAGAGAGTATTTTTTAAATGGTTAAAGAAATAACTGACCCTGTGTTATGCTGTGCGTAGCTCTGACTCGTCCTGTGTGCAGTACTGTCTTAGGGGTCAGGCTGCCCACTAGGAGGACAGGGTTGCCCTAGGCAGAGTGTAGGGCTCTGGAAACCAGCAGTGGTATGTGCAAGCAATGAGAGGGAGCAGAGAGAATCGTACAAGCTAAGAGAGAGGTGAAGAAAGCAAAGACAGAAAGAGGAAAGAAAGAAAAAGAGAATAAAGAGAATGAAGGAAATAAATCCAACTGAGTTCACTAAGGTTGGCTGTGATGGTAAAGAGCAAGGAGAGAGAGAAGGAGGAAATAAAGTATAAAGTAGTAGCTGATCCCTGATTGCTTGGATGAGGGGCCAGAGGGGTTTAGACACTGCTCCAACATGGCAGGTCAGTGTGCCCTTTTAATGCCGGGACCCAGTGGTGCTGGGCAGAATTGCCCTAGTTGACGAGATCACCTTAGAGGCATGACGGAGGTTTCTTCAACGGTGCAGCGCACTGTAGGTGTTTGTCCCAGGTGCCTTGTGTGGTGTGCAGCACTCCCACACAGGGCAGGCTGGAGTGCCTCCTGCTATTTGGGTTGATTTGCCCTAAGCGGAGGGAAGTGACCTGGAAGCCTTTAGTGGCATATGAGAGGAGAGAGTGGGAGAGAAGAGGAAAAAGAGGGGAAAAGGGGAAAAAAGAGGGATAAAGAAGAAAGCGAGTAAATAAAAGCCCAACACCAACCTGAGCACGTTGAAACTGAGTGCGGTGGAAAAGTTAGAAGGGCTAGTGAATAAAGTGAGAATAAGTAGAGCAGTGGGTAAGGAGGTAATGATACTTGATCACCTGTCCTTGAGGCCAGAGGAATTCCAACTCTTCCTCAAGGTCACGGGGTCATGGACTTGTAAGGTCTCTCTCTCTGGCCTAAATTCCAACCCCAGTCCTTGGCTCCCCGCGAGAAAAATTTCATGCGGAAGCCAGGCTCGTGATCCAAGTGAATTTAATGAGAGTTAAAAGAAGCTTCAGGTTTTACAAGGCACCCATAGGATTCCTTTGACCATGGGGCCTGGCAGAGACTGCCTCAGGTCATGCAAGGATCTCTCTCCTCCCAGGAAGACGACCAGACCACCCCTCTCCCTTCTGGTTCCTGCCTTTTCAAGGGTTCCCGGGGAGGCTGGTGAAGGACCCCAGGTCAATCCCATTGGCTGAACTGCAATCATCTGGCCCAGGTGGGCTGCTCCAGGTGCAACATCCATTGGAGCCCACGGGCAGGAAAATCCAGCTTTCCTATGCTGGCTCTCCTGGGCATGCGTTAATGGACTTTCCCATCCCTGATGTAGGGTTCCACAGATGCTGTGTGAGATTACTTCAAAAGCAAGATCGCGCCCGTGGCCAGGGGTCACTTGGGTGCTGGAGTACCTGCCTTGTGCTGCATGTAGCACTGCAGCAGGGGCTGGGAGGGGGCACTGGGGGGCTCCCTCAGCCCCGTCTAGGGCTCCAAGACCGGCAGGGCCTCCCCAGCTATGTGTAGAATCACTGAGAGGGAAGCTTGTTGTCCTATCTAGACTGCTGATGCTTCCTAGATCAGAGGATTTTCTTTTTTATCCCTCTGGCCAGCTAGAATGAAATTGTCTCCCACAGTCTCTGGGCTACAGCTCAGTGCTGTTTAAGGCTGACACTGCTACAGCGGGTCTTTGTTATGGTAAAAGCTGCCAGGCCCTGTGGCTGAGTTCTGGCATTCCTTAGCTAGGTTGCTTCTTATGCTGATTTATGTTAAGGGACTCCCCTATGTGGTGCTTGGAGCTGAGCAACCAGACTTGGGTTTGAGTTTTAAACCAATCATTTATGTTTCACCC